>NW_027141112.1:0-319318 GCF_036365525.1 Heterodontus francisci | reverse complement strand
GATACCCAGTAACACAGACACACGCTGACATCCAGTAACAAAGACATACACTGATACCCAGTAACAAAGACATACACTTACACCAAGTAACACAGCCATACACTGACACCAAGTAACAAAGTCATACACTGACACCCAGTAACAAAGACATACACCGACAACAAGTCACAAAGACATACACTGATACCAAGTCACAAAGACATACACAGATACCCAGTAACACAGACACATACTGACACCAAGTAACAAAGACATACACTGACACCAAATAACAAAGACATACACTTACATCAAGTAACAAAGACAGACAATTACACCAAGTAACAAAGACATACACTTACACCAAGTAACAAAGACATACACTGATACCCAGTAACACAGACACACGCTGACATCCAGTAACAAAGACATACACTGATACCCAGTAACAAAGACATACACTTACACCAAGTAACACAGCCATACACTGACACCAAGTCACAAAGACACACTCTGACACCCAGTAACAAAGACAGACAATGATACCCAGTAACACAGACACACACTTACACCAAGTAACACAGACATACACTGACACTCAGTAACACAGACACACACTTACACCAAGTAACAAAGACATACACTGAGACCCAGTAACAAAGAAATACAGTGACACCCAGTAACACAGACACACACGGACACCAAGTAACAAAGACACAGACTTACACCAAGTAACACAGACACACACTGACACCCAGTAACACAGACACACACTTACACCAAGTAACAAAGACATACACTGACACCAAGTCACAAAGACATACACTGATACCCAGTAACACAGACACACACTTACACCAAGTAACACAGACATACACTGACACCAAGTCACAAAGACATACACTGACACCAAGTCACAAAGACAAACACTGATACCAAGTCACAAAGACATACACTTACACCAAGTAACACAGACATACACTGACACCAAGTAACAAAGACATACAATTACACCAAGTAACAAAGACACACACTTACACCAAGTAACAGAGACATTCACTTACACCAAGTAACAAAGACAGACAGTTACACCAAGTAACAAAGACATACACTTACACCAAGTATTTCGACATACACCGACACCAGTTATCAAAGACCTGCACTGATACCCAGTAACACAGACACACACTTACACCAAGTAACAAAGACATACACTGACACCAAGTCACAAAGACACACACTGACACCCAGTAACAAAGACATGCACTGACACCCAGTAACACAGACACACACGGACACCAAGTAACAAAGACACACACTTACACCAAGTAACACAGACACACACTGACACGCAGTAAAACAGACACACAATTACAACAAGTGACACAGACATACACTGACACCAAGTTACAAAGGCACGCACTGGCGGGGGGGGGGCATATTGGCGCAATGGTTAGCACCGCAGCCTCACAGCTCCAGGGACCCGGGTTCGATTCTGGGTACTGCTTGTGCGGAGTTTGCAAGTTCTCCCTGTGTCTGCGTGGGTTCCCTCCGGGTGCTCCGGTTTCCTCCCACATTGCAAAGACTTGCAGGTTGATAGGTTAATTGGCCATCATAAATTGCCCCTAGTGTAGGTCGGTGGGAGGGAAATATATAGGGACAGGTGGGGATTTGATAGGAATACGGGATTAGTGTAGGATTAGTATAAATGGGTGGTTGATGGTCGGCACAGACTCGGTGGGCCGAAGGGCCTGTTAAAGTGCTGTGTCTCTGAACTAAACTAAATACTGACACCTAGTGTCACAGATACACACTGACACCCAGTAACACAAACAAACACATGCTGACACCCAGTAACACAGAGAAACACTAATAAACAGTAACAAAGACATACACTGATACCCAGTAACACAGACACACACTGACACCTAGTAACAAAGACATACACTGACACCAAGTCACAAACACATACACTGACACCAAGTAACAAAGATATACGCATACACAAAGGAACAAAGAAATACACTGATACCCAGTAACACAGACACACACTGACACCCAGTTAGAAACACACACTGAACCCCAGTAGCACAGACACACACTGACAACAAGTCACAAAGACACACAATGACACCCAGTAACAAAGTCATACACTGATACCAATCACAAAGACATTCACTGATACCCAGTAACACAGATACACACTGACACCAAGTAACAAAGACATGCACTGACACCAAGTAACAAAGACATACACTTACACCAAGTAACAAAGACACACACTTACACCAAGTAACACAGACATACACTGACACCAAGCAACAAAGACCTACACTGACTCCAAGTAACAAAGACATACACTTACACCAAGTAACAAAGACAGACAATTACACCAAGTAACAAAGACATACACTTACACCAAGTAACAAAGACACACACTTACACCAAGTGTTTTGACATACACGGATACCAATCACAATGACATTCACTGATACCCAGTAACAAAGACATACACTGACACCAAGTCACAAAGACTTACACTGATACCAAGTCACAAAGACATACACTGATACCCAGTAACACAGACACACACTGACACCGAGTAACAAAGACATACAACGATACCAAGTCACAAAGACATACACTGACACCAAGTAACAAAGACATACACTTACACCAAGTAACACAGACATACACTGACACCAAGTAACAAAGACATACAATTACACCAAGTAACAAAGGCACACACTTACACCAAGTAACACAGATATACACTGACACCAAGTAACAAGGACATGCACTGACACACAGTAACACAGAAACACACGGACACCAAGTAACAAAGACACACACTTACACCAAGTAAAACAGACAGACACTGACACTCAGTAAAACAGACACACACTTACACCAAGTAATACAGACATACACTGACACCAAGTAACAAAGACATACACTGATACCCAGTAACACAGACACACACTTACACCAAGTAACACAGACGTACACTGACACCAATTAACAAAGACATACACTGATACCCAGTAACACAGACACACACTTACACCAAGTAACAAAGACTTAGACTGACACCAAGTCACAAAGACACACACTGACACCCAGTAACAAAGACATACACTGATACCAAGTCACAAAGACATACACTGATACCCAGTAACACAGACACACACTTACACCAAGTAACACAGACATACACTGACACCCAGTAGCAAAGACATACACGGATACCCAGTAACACAGACACACACTTACACCAAATAACAAAGACAGACACTGATACCCAGTAACACAGACACACACTTACACCAAGTAACAAAGACATACACTGACACCCAGTAACAAAGACATACACTGACACGCAGTAACACAGACAAACACGGACATCAAGTAACAAAGACACACACTGACACCCAGTAACAAAGACACACACTGATACCCAGTAACATAGACACACACTTACACCAAGTAACACTGACATACATTGACACCAAGTAACAAAGACATACACTGATACCCAGTAACACAGACACACTTACACCAAGTAACACAGACATACACTGACACCAAGTAACAAAGACAGACACTGATGCCCAGGAACACAGACACACACTTACACCAGGTAACACAGACACACACTTACACCAAGTAACAAAGACATAAGCTTACACCAAGTAACACAGACATACACTGACACCAAGTAACAAAGACATACAATTACACCAAGTAACAAAGACACACACTTACACCAAGTAACACAGATACACACTGACACCAAGTAACAAAGACACACACTTACACCAAGTAACAAAGACACACACTTACACCAAGTAACACAGATATACACTGACACCAAGTAACAAAGACATGCACTGACACCCAGTAACACAGACACACACGGACACCAAAAAACAAAGACACACACTTACATCAAGTAACACAGACACACAATGACACCCAGTAAAACAGACACACACTTAGAGCAAGTAACACAGACATGCACTGACACGAAGTAACAAAGACATGCACTGATACCCAGTAACACAGACACACACTTACAACAAGTAACAAAGACATGCACTGACAGCAAGTAACAAAGACATACACTTACAACAAGTAACAAAGACACACACTTACACCAAGTGACACAGACAAACACTGACACCAAGGAACAAAGACATGCAATGATACCCAGGAACACAGACACACACTTACACCAAGTAACACAGTCTCACACTTACACCAAGTAACAAAGACATACACTTACACCAAGTAACACAGTCATACACTGACACCAAGTAACAAATACAGACAATTAAACCAAGTAACAAAGACACACACTTACACCAAGTAACAAAGACAGACACTGATACCCAGTAACACAGACACACACTTACACCAAGTAACAAAGACATACACTGACTCCCAGTAACACAAACAAACATGCACAGAGACCCAGTAACACAGAGGAACACTAATAAACAGTAACAATGACATACACTTACACCAAGTATTTCGACATGCACCGACACCAGGTAACAAAGACATGCACTGATACCCAGTAACACAGACACACACTTAAACCAAGTAACAAAGTCATACACTTACACCAAGTAACACAGACATACACTGACACCAAGTAACAAATACATACAATTGCACCAAGTAACAAAGACACACACTTACACCAAGTAACAAAGACAGACACTGACACCAAGTAACACAGACATACACTGACACCCAGTAACAAAGACATACACTGACACCAAGTCACAAAGACATACACTGACACCAAGTAACAAAGACATACACTTACACCAAGTAACAAAGACACACACTTACACCAAGTAACAAAGACATACACTGATACCCAGTAACACAGACACACACTGACACCTAGTAACAAAGACATACACTGACACCAAGTCACAAACACATACACTGACACCAAGTAGCAAAGACATACGCTTACACCAAGTAACAAAGACATACACTGATACCCAGTAACACAGACACACACTGACACCCAGTTAGAAACACACACTGAACCCCAGTAGCACAGACACACACTGACCCCCAGTAACACAGACACACACTGACAACAAGTCACAAAGACACACAATGACACCCAGTAACAAAGACATACACTGATACCAATCACAAAGACATTCACTGATACCCAGTAACACAGATACACACTGACACCAAGTAACAAAGACATGCACTGACACCAAGTAACAAAGACATACACTTACAGGAAGTAACAAAGACACACACTTACACCAAGTAACACAGACATACACTGACACCAAGCAACAAAGACATACACTGACACCAAGTAACAAAGACATACACTTACACCAAGTAACAAAGACACACACTTACACCAAGTGTTTTGACATACACTGATACCAATCACAATGACATTCACTGATACCCAGTAACAAAGACATACACTGACACCAAGTCACAAAGACATACACTGATACCAAGTCACAAAGACATACACTGATACCCAGTAACACAGACACACACTGACACCTAGTAACAAAGACATTCAACGATACCAAGTCACAAAGACATACACTGACACCAAGTAACAAAGACATACACTTACACCAAGTAACACAGACAAACACTGACACCAAGTAACAAAGACATACAATTACACCAAGTAACAAAGGCACACACTTACACCAAGTAACGCAGATATACACTGTCACCAAGTAACAAGGACATGCACTGACACACAGTAACACAGAAACACACGGACACCAAGTAACAAAGACACACACTTACACCAAGTAACACAGACACACACTGACACTCAGTAAAACAGACACACACTTACACCAAGTAATACAGACATACACTGACACCAAGTAACAAAGACATACACTGATACCCAGTAACACAGACACGCACTTACACCAAGTAACACAGACATACACTGACACCAAGTAACAAAGACATACACTGATACCCAGTAACACAGACACACACTTACACCAAGTAACAAAGACTTAGACTGACACCAAGTCACAAAGACACACAATGACACCCAGTAACAAAGACATACACTGATACCAATCACAAAGACATTCACTGATACCCAGTAACACAGATACACACTGACACCAAGTAACAAAGACATGCAGTGAAACCAAGTAACAACGACATACACTTACACCAAGTAACAAAGACAAACACTTGCACCAAGTAACACAGACATACACTGACACCAAGCAACAAAGACATACACTGACACCAAGTAACAAAGACATACACTTAGACCAAGTAACAAAGACAGACAATTACACCAAGTAACAAAGACATGCACTGACACCAAGTAACAAAGACACACACTTACACCAAGTGTTTTGACATACACTGATACCAATCACAATGACATTCACTGATATCCAGTAACAACACATACACTGACACCAAGTCTCAAAGACATTCACAGATACGAAGTCACAAAGACATGCACTGATACAAAGTAACACAGACACACTGACACCCAGTAACAAAGACATAAACTGACACCAAGTCACAAAAACATACACTGATACCCAGTAACACAGACACACACTGACACCCAGTAACAAAGACATACAACGATACCAAGTCACAAAGACATACACTGAAACCAAGTAACAAAGACGTACAATTACACCAAGTGAAAAAGACACACACTTACACCAAGTAACACAGATATACACCGACACCAAGTAACAAGGACATGCACTGACACACAGTAACACAGAAACACACGGACACCAAGTAACAAAGACACACACTTACACCAAGTAACACAGACACACACTGACACCCAGTAAAACAGACACACACTTACACCAAGTAACACAGACACACACTTACACCAAGTAACAAAGATATACACTGATACCCAGTAACACAGACACACACTGACACCCAGTAACAAAGACATTCAACGATACCAAGTCACAAAGACATACACTGACACCCAGTAACACAGACACACACTGACACCCAGTAACAAAGACATACACTAACACCAAGTCACAAAAACATACACTGATACCCAGTAACACAGACACACACTGACACCCAGTAACAAAGACATACAACGACACCAAGTCACAAAGTCATGCACTGACACCAAGTCACAAAGACATACACTGATACCCAGTAACACAGACACACACTGACACCCAGTAACAAAGACATACACTAACACCAAGTCACAAAAACATACACTGATACCCAGTAACACAGACACACACTGACACCCAGTAACAAAGACATACAACGATACCAAGTCACAAAGACATACACTGACACCAAGTAACAAAGACAGACAATTACACCAAGTAACAAAGACATACACTGACACCAAGTTACAAAGACACACACTTACACCAAGTGTTTTGACATACACTGATACCAATCACAATGACATTCACTGATATCCAGTAACAACACATACACTGACACCAAGTCACAAAGACATTCACAGATACGAAGTCACAAAGACATGCACTGATACAAAGTAACACAGACACACTGACACCCAGTAACAAAGACATACACTGACACCAAGTCACAAAAACATACACTGATACCCAGTAACACAGACACACACTGACACCCAGTAACAAAGACATACAACGATACCAAGTCACAAAGACATACACTGAAACCAAGTAACAAAGACGTACACTTACATCAAGTAACACAGACATACACTGACACCAAGTAACAAAGACATACAATTACACCAAGTAAAAAAGACACACACTTACACCAAGTAACACAGATATACACCGACACCAAGTAACAAGGACATGCACTGACACACAGTAACACAGAAACACACGGACACCAAGTAACAAAGACACACACTTACACCAAGTAACACAGACACACACTGACACCCAGTAAAACAGACACACACTTACACCAAGTAACACAGACACACACTTACACCAAGTAACAAAGATATACACTGATACCCAGTAACACAGACACACACTGACACCCAGTAACAAAGACATTCAACGATACCAAGTCACAAAGACATACACTGACACCCAGTAACACAGACACACACTGACACCCAGTAACAAAGACATACACTAACACCAAGTCACAAAAACATACACTGATACCCAGTAACACAGACACACACTGACACCCAGTAACAAAGACATACAACGACACCAAGTCACAAAGACATGCACTGACACCAAGTCACAAAGACATACACTGATACCCAGTAACACAGACACACACTGACACCCAGTAACAAAGACATACACTAACACCAAGTCACAAAAACATACACTGATACCCAGTAACACAGACACACACTGACACCCAGTAACAAAGACATACAACGATACCAAGTCACAAAGACATACACTGACACCAAGTAACAAAGACATACACTTACACCAAGTAACACAGACATACACTGACACCAAGTAACAAAGACATACAATTGCACCAAGTAAAAAAGACACACACTTACACCAAGTAACACAGATATACACTGTCACCAAGTAACAAGGACATGCACTGACACACAGTAACACAGAAACACACGGACACCAAGTAACAAAGACACACACTTACACCAAGTAACACAGACACACACTGACACCCAGTAAAACAGACACACACTTACACCAAGTAACACAGACACACACTTACACCAAGTAACAAAGATGTACGCTGACATCCAGTAACATAGACACACACTTGCACCAATTAACACAGACATACACTGACACCAAGCAACAAAGACATACACTGACACCCAGTAACACAGACACACACTTACACCAAGTAACACAGACATACACTGACACCAAGTCACACAGACACACACTGACACCCGGTAAAGCAGACACACACTTACACCAAGTAACACAGACATACACTGACACCAAGTAACAAAGACCTTCAATGATACCCAGGAACACAGATACACACTTACACCAAGTAACACAGACAAACACTTACACCAAGTAACAAAGACATACACTGACACCCAATAACACAGACACACACTTACACCAAGTAACACAGACATACACTGATACCCAGTAACACAGACACACACTTACACCAAGTAACACAGACAGACACTGACACCAAGTCACAAAGACATACACTGATACCCAGTAACACAGACACACACTGACACCAAGTAACACAGACACACACTTACACCAAGTAACACAGACATACACTGACACCAAGTAACAGAGACATACACTGATACCCAGTAACACAGGCACGCACTGCGGGGGGGGGGGGGGGGGGGGGGGGGGTGGGGGGGGGCACAATTGCCGCAGTGGTTAGCACCGCAGTTCACAGCTCCAGGGACCCGGGTTCGATTCTGGGTACTGCCTGTGCGGAGTTTGCAAGTTCTCCCTGTGTCTGCGTGGGTTTCCTCCGGGTGCTCCGGTTTCCTCCCACATGCCAAAGACTTGCAGGTTGATAGGTTAATTGGCCATCATAAATTGCCCCTAGTATAGGTAGGTGGGAGGGAAATATATAGGGACAGGTTGGGATGTGATAGGAATACGGTATGAGTGCAGGATTGGTATAAATGGGTGGTTGATGGTCGGCACAGACTCGGTGGGCCGAAGGGCCTGTTAAAGTGCTGTATCTCTAAACTAAACTAAATACTGACACCTAGTGTCACAGATACACACTGACACCCAGTCACACAAACAAACACACACTGACACCCAGTAACACAGAGAAAGACTAATTCGAAGTCACAAAGACATACACTGATACCCAGTAACACAGACACACACTGACACCCAGTAACAAACACATACACTGACACCAAGTCACAAACACATACACTGACACCAAGTTACAAAGACATACGCTTACACCATGTAACAAAGACACACACTGATACCCAGAAACACTGACACACACTGACACCCAGTTAGAAACACACACTGAACCCCAGGAACACAGACACACACTGACACCCAGTAACACAGACGTACACTGACAACAAGTCACAAAGACACACAATGACACCCAGTAACAAAGACATACACTGCTACCAATCACAAAGACATTCATTGATACCCAGTAACACAGACATAAACTGACACAAAGTAACAAAGACATACACTGATACCCAGTAACACAGACAGACACTTACACCAAGTAACACAGACATACACTGACACCAAGTAACAAAGACCTTCAATGATACCCAGGAACACAGATACACACTTACACAAAGTAACACAGACAAACACTTACACCAAGTAACAAAGACATACACTGACACCCAATAACACAGACACACACTTACACCAAGTAACACAGACATACACTGATACCCAGTAACACAGACACACACTTACACCAAGTAACACAGACATACACTGACACCAAGTCACAAAGACATACACTGATACCCAGTAACACAGACACACACTGACACCCAGTAACACAGACACACACTTACACCAAGTAACACAGACATACACTGACACCAAGTAACAAAGACATACACTGATACCCAGTAACACAGACATAAACTGACACAAAGAAACAAAGACATACACTGACACCAAGTAACCAAGACATACACTTACACCAAGTGACAAAGACAGACAATTACACCAAGTAACAAAGACATACACTTACACCAAGTATTTTGACATACACTGATACCAAACACAAAGACATTCACTGATACCCAGTAACAAAGACATACACTGACACCAAGTCACAAAGACATTCACTGATACCAAGTCACAAAGACAGACACTGATACCCATTAACACAGACACACACTGACACCCAGTAACAAAGTCAGACACTGACACCAAGTCACAAAGACATACACTGATACCCAGTAACACAGACACACACTGACACCCAGTAACAAAGACATACAATGATACCAAGTCACAAATACATACACTGACACCAAGTAACAAAGACATACACTTACACCAAATAACACAGACATACACTGACACCAAGTAACAAAGATATACAATTACACCGAGTAACAAAGGCAAACACTTACACCAAGTAACACAGATATACACTGACACCAAGTAACAAAGACATGCACTGACACCCAGTAACACAGACACACACGGACACCAAGTAACAAAGACACACACTTACACCAAGTAACAAAGACACACACTGACACCCAGTAAAACAGACACACACTTACACCAAGAAACACAGACATACACTGACACCAAGTAACAAAGACATACACTGATACCCAGTAACACAGACACACACTTACACCAAGTAACACAGACATACACTGACACCAAGTAACAAAGACATACAAAGATACCCTAGAACACAGACACACACTTACACCAAGTAACACAGACACGCACTTGCACCAAGTAACAAAGACATACACTGACACCCAGTAACACAGACGCACACTTACCCCAAGTAACACAGACATACACTGACACCAAGTAACAAAGACATACACTGATACCCAGTAACACAGACACACACTTACACCAAGAATCACAGACATACACTGATACCAAGTCACAAAGACACACACTGACACCCAGTAACAAAGACATACACTGACTCCAAGTCACAAAGACATACACTGATACCCAGGAACACAGAAACACACTGACACCCAGTAACAAAGACATAAACTGATACCAAGTCACAAAGACATACACTGATACCCTGTAACACAGACACACACTGACACCCAGTAACAAACACATACACTGATACCAAGTCACAAAGACATACACTGATACCCAGTAACACAGACACACACTGACACCAAGTCACAAAGACATTCACAGACACCAAGTAACAAAGACACACAATTACACCAAGTCACACAGACACACACTGACACGCAGTAACAAAGACACACACTTGCACCAAGTAACACAGACATACACTGACACCAAGTAACAAAGACATACACTGTTACCCAGTAACACAGGCACACACTGGGGGGTGGGGGGGGGGGGGCACATTGACGCAGTGGTTAGCACCGCAGCCTCACAGCTCCAGGGACCCGGCTTCGATTCTGGGTACTGCCTGCGCGGAGTTTGCATGTTCTCCCTGTCTCTGCGTGGGTTTCCTCCCGGTGCTCCGGTTTCCTCCCACATGCCAAAGACTTGCAGGTTGACAGGTTAATTGGCCATCATAAATTGACCCTAGTGTAGGTAGGTGGGAGGGAAATAAATCGGGACAGGTGGGGATGTGATAGGAATACGGGATTAGTGTAGGATTAGTATAAATGGGTGGTTGATGGTCGGCACAGACTCGGTGGGCCGAAGGGCCTGTTAAATTGCTGTATCTCGAAACTAAACTAAATACTGACACCGAGTGTCACAGATACACACTGACACCCAGTAACACAAACAAACACACACTGACACCCAGTAACACAGAGAAACACTAATAAACAGTAACAAAGACAGACACTGACACCCAGTATCACAGACACACACTGACACACAGTAACAAAGACATACACTGACACCAAGTCACAAACAAATGTACTGACACCAAGTAACAAAGACATACGCTTACACCAAGTAACAAAGACAGACACTGACACCCAGTAACACAGACACACACTGACACCCAGTTGGAAACAAACACTGAACCCCAGTAACACAGACACACACTGACCCCCAGTAACACAGACATACACTGACAACAATTCACAAAGACACACAATGACACCCAGCAACAAAGACATACACTGATACCAATCACAAAGACATTCACTGATACCCAGTAACACAGACACACACTGACACCAAGTAACAAAGACATGCACTGACACCAAGTAACAAAGACATACACTTACACCAAGTAACAAAGACACACACTTACACCAAGTAACACAGACATACAATGACACAAAGTAACAAAGACATACACAGCCACCAAGTAACAAAGACATACACTTACACCAAGTAACAAAGACAGACAATTACACCAAGTAACACAGAGATACACTGACACCAAGTCACAAAGACATACACTGATACCCAGTAACACAGACACACACTGACACCCAGTAACAAAGACATACACAGACACCAAGTAACAAAGACACATACTTACACCAAGTAACACAGACACACACTGACACCCAGTAACAAAGACACACACTTACACCAAGTAACACAGACATACACTGACACCATGTAACAAAGACATAAACTGATACCCAGTAACACAGACACACACTGACACCCAGTTAGAAACATACAGTGAACCCCAGTAACACAGACACACACTGACCCCCAGTAACACAGACATACACTGATAACAAGTCACAAAGGCACACAATGACGCCCAGTAACAAAGCCATACACTGACACCAAAGTCACAAAGACATACACTGATACACAGACACACACTTACACCAAGTAACACAGACATACACTGACACCAAGTAACAAAGACACACACTGATACCCAGTATCAAAGACACGCACTTACACCAGGTCACAAGGACATACACTGACACCTAGTCACAAAGTCACACACTGACACCCAGTAACAAAGACAAACACTGACACCAAGTCACAAAGATATACACTGATACCCAGTAGCACAGACACAAACTGACACCCAGTAACAAAGACATGCAAAGATACTAAGTCACAAAGACATACACTGACACCAAGTAACAAAGTCAAACATTAACACCAAGTAACACAGACATACACTGACACCAAGTAAAAAAGACATACAATTACACCAAGTAACAAAGACACACACTTACACCAAATAACACAGACATACACTTACACCAAGTAACAAAGACAGACAATTACACCAAGTAACAAAGACATACACTTACACCAAGTATTTTGACATACACTGACACCAAGTAACAAAGACATACACTGATACCCAGTAACACAGACACACACTTACACCAAGTAACAAAGACATACACTGACACCAGGTCACAAAGACACACACTGACACCCAGTAACAAAGACATGCACTGACACCCACTACCACAGACACACACGGAAACCAAGTAACAAAGACACACACTTACACCAAGTAACACAGACAAACACTGACACCCAGTAAAACAGACACAAAATTACACCAAGTAACACAGACATACACTGACACCAAGTAACAAAGACATACACTGATACCCAGTAACACAGACACACACTTGCACCAATTAACACAGACATACACTGACACCAAGCAACAAAGACATACACTGACACCCAGTAACACAGACACACACTTACACCAAGTAACACAGACATACATTGGCACCAAGTAACAAAGACATACAATTACACCAAGTAACAAAGGCACACACTTACACCAAGTAACACAGATATACACTGACACCAAGTAACAAGGACATGCACTGACACACAGTAATACAGAAACACACGGACACCAAGTAACACAGACACACACTTACACCAAGTGTTTTGACATGCACTGATACCAATCACAATGACATTCACTGATACCCAGTAACAAAGACATACACTGACACCAAGTCACAAAAACATACACTGATACCCAGTAACACAGACACACACTGACACCCAGTAACAAAGACATACAACGATACCAAGTCACAAAGACATACACAGACACAAAGTAACAAAGACATACACTGACACCAAATAACACAGACAGACACTGACACCAAGTAACAAAGACATACAATTACACCGAGTAACAAAGACACACACTTACACCAAGTAACACAGATATACACTGACACCAAGTAACAAAGACATGCACTGACACCCAGTAACACAGACACACACGGACACCAAGTAACAAAGACACACACTTACACCAAGTAACACAGACACTCACTGACACCCAGTAAAACAGACACACACACACCAAGTAATACAGACATACACCGACACCAAGTAACAAAGACATACAATGATACCCAGGAACACAGACACACACTTACACCAAGTAACACAGACACACACTTACACCAAGTAACAAAGATATACGCTGACAACCAGTAACATAGACACACACTTGCACCAATTAACACAGACATACACTGACACCAAGCAACAAAGACATACACTGACACCCAGTAACACAGACACACACTTACACCAAGTAACACAGACATACACTGACACCAAGTCACAAAGACACACACTGACACCCAGTAAAGCAGACACACACTTACACCAAGTAACACAGACATACACTGACACCAAGTAACAAAGACATACACTGATACCCAGTAACACAGACACACACTTACACCAAGTAACACAGACAAACACTTACACCAAGTAACAAAGACATACACTGACACCCAATAACACAGACACACACTTACACCAAGTAACACAGACATACACTGATACCCAGTAACACAGACACACACTTACACCAATTAACACAGACATACACTGACAACAAGTCACAAAGACATACACTGATACCCAGTAACACAGACACACAGTGACACCCAGTAACACAGAAACACACTTACACCATGTTACACAGACATACACTGACACCAAGTAACAAAGACATACACTGATACCCAGTAACACAGGCACGCACTGCGGGGGGGGGGTGGTGGGGGGGGGGCACAATTGCCGCAGTGGTTAGCACAGCAGCCTCACAGCTCCAGGGACCCGGGTTCGATTCTGGGTACTGCCTGTGCGGAGTTTGCAAGTTCTCCCTGTGTCTGCGTGGGTTTCCTCCGGGTGCTCCGGTTTCCTCCAACATGCCAAAGACTTGCAGGTTGATAGGTTAATTGGCCATCATAAATTGCCCCTAGTATAGGTAGGTGGGAGGGAAATATATAGGGACAGGTGGGGATGTGATAGGAATACGGGATGAGTGCAGGATTAGTATAAATGAGTGGTTGATGGTCGGCACAGACTCGGTGGGCCGAAGGGCCTGTTAAAGTGCTGCATCTCTAAACTAAACTAAATCCTGACACCTAGTGTCACAGATACACACTGACACCCAGTAACACAAACAAACACACACTGACACCCAGTAACACAGAGAAACACTAATTCGAAGTCACAAAGACATACACTGATACCCAGTAACACAGACGCACACTGACACCCAGTAACAAACACATACACTGACACCAAGTCACAAACACATACACTGACACCAAGTAACAAAGACATACGCTTACACCATGTAACAAAGACACACACTGATACCCAGTAACACAGACACACACTGACACCCAGTTAGAAACACACACTGAACCCCAGTAACACAGACACACACTGACACCCAGTAACACAGACGTACACTGACAACAAGTCACAAAGACACACAATGACACCCAGTAGCAAAGACATACACTGATACCAATCACAAAGACATTCATTGATACCCAGTAAAACAGACATAAACTGACACAAAGTAACAAAGACATACACTCACACCAAGTAACCAAGACATACACTTACACCAAGTGACAAAGACAGACAATTACACCAAGTAACAAAGACATACACTTACACCAAGTATTTTGACATACACTGATACCAAACACAAAGACATTCACTGATACCCAGTAACAAAGACATACACTGACACCAAGTCACAAAGACATTCACTGATACCATGTCACAAAGACAGACACTGATACCCAGTAACACAGACACACACTGACACCCAGTAACAAAGACAGGCACTGACACCAAGTCACAAAGACATACACTGATACCCAGTAACACAGACACACACTGACACCCAGTAACAAAGACATACAATGATACCAAGTCACAAATACATACACTGACACCAAGTAACAAAGACATACACTTACACCAAATAACACAGACATACACTGACACCAAGTAACAAGACATACAATTACACCGAGTAACAAAGACACACACTTACACCAAGTAACACAGATATACACTGACACCAAGTAACAAAGACATGCACTGACACCCAGTAACACAGACACACACGGACACCAAGTAACAAAGACACACACTTACACCAAGTAACACAGACACACACTGACACCCAGTAAAACAGACACACACTTACACCAAGAAACACAGACATACACTGACACCAAGTAACAAAGACATACACTGATACCCAGTAACACAGACACACACTTACACCAAGTAACACAGACATACACTGACACCAAGTAACAAAGACATACAAAGATACCCTAGAACACAGACACACACTTACACCAAGTAACACAGACACGCACTTACACCAAGTAACAAAGACATACACTGACACCCAGTAACACAGACGCACACTTACCCCAAGTAACACAGACATACACTGACACCAAGTAACAAAGACATACACTGATACCCAGTAACACAGACACACACTTACACCAAGAAACACAGACATACACTGACGCCAAGTCACAAAGACACACTGACACCCAGTAACAAAGACATACACTGACTCCAAGTCACAAAGACATACACTGATACCCAGGAACACAGAAACACACTGACACCCAGTAACAAAGACATAAACTGATACCAAGTCACAAAGACATACACTGATACCCTGTAACACAGACACACACTGACACCCAATAACAAACACATACAATGATACCAAGTCACAAAGACATACACTGATACCCAGTAACACAGACACACACTGACACCAAGTAACAAAGACATTCACAGACACCAAGTAACAAAGACACACACTTACACCAAGTAACACAGACATACACTGACACCAAGTAACAAAGACATACACTGATACCCAGCAACACAGGCACACACTGGGGGGTGGCGGGGGGGGGGGCAAATTGACGCAGTGGTTAGCACCGCAGCCTCACAGCTCCATGGACCCGGCTTCGATTCTGGGTACTGCCTGCGCGGAGTTTGCATGTTCTCCCTGTCTCTGCGTGGGTTTCCTCCCGGTGCTCCGGTTTCCTCCCACATGCCAAAGACTTGCAGGTTGACAGGTTAATTGGCCATCATAAATTGACCCGAGTGTAGGTAGGTGGGAGGGAAATAAATCGGGACAGGTAGGGATGTGATAGGAATACGGGATTAGTGTAGGATTAGTATAAATGGGTGGTTGATGGTCGGCACAGACTCGGTGGGCCGAAGGGCCTGTTAAATTGCTGTATCTCGAAACTAAACTAAATATTGACACCTAGTGTCACAGATACACACTGACACCCAGTAACACAAACACACACACACTGACACCCAGTAACACAGAGACACACTAATAAACAGTAACAAAGACAGACACTGACACCCAGTATCACAGACACACACTGACACACAGTAACAAAGACATACACTGACACCAAGTCACAAACAAATGCACTGACACCAAGTAACAAAGACATACGCTTACACCAAGTAACAAAGACAGACACTGACACCCAGTAACACAGACACACACTGACACCCAGTTGGAAACAAACACTGAACCCCAGTAACACAGACACACACTGACCCCCTGTAGCACAGACATACACTGACAACAATTCACAAAGACACACAATGACACCCAGTAACAAAGACATACACTGATACCAATCACAAAGACATTCACTGATACCCAGTAACACAGACACACACTGACACCAAGTAACAAAGACATGCACTGACACCAAGTAACAAAGACATACACTTACACCAAGTAACAAAGACACACACTTACACCAAGTAACACAGACATACACTGACACAAAGTAACAAAGACATACACAGCCACCAAGTAACAAAGACATACACTTACACCAAGTAACAAAGACAGACAATTACACCAAGTAACACAGACATACACTGACACCAAGTCACAAAGACACACACTGACACGCAGTAACAAAGACATACACTGACTCCAAGTCACAAAGACATACACTGATACCCAGTAACACAGACACACACTGACTCCCAGTAACAAAGACATACACAGACACCAAGTAACAAAGACACACACTTACACCAAGTAACACAGACACACACTGACACCCAGTAACAAAGACACACACTTACACCAAGTAACACAGACATACACTGACACCAAGTAACAAAGACATAAACTGATACCCAGTAACACAGACACACACTGACCCCCAGTAACACAGACATACACTGATAACAAGTCACAAAGACACACAATGACGCCCAGTAACGAAGACATACACTGACACCAAAGTCACAAAGACATACACTGATACACAGACACACACTTACACCAAGTAACACAGACATACACTGACACCAAGTAACAAAGACACACACTGATACCCAGTATCAAAGACACGCACTTACACCAGGTCACAAAGACACACACTGACACCCAGTAACAAAGACATACACTGACACCAAGTCACAAAGATATACACTGATACCCAGTAGCACAGACACACACTGACACCCTGTAACAAAGACATGCAAAGATACTAAGTCACAAAGACATACACTGACACCAAGTAACAAAGCCAAACATTGACACCAAGTAACACAGACATACACTGACACCAAGTAAAAAAGACATACAATTACACCAAGTAACAAAGACACACACTTACACCAAATAACACAGACATACACTTACACCAAGTAACAAAGACAGACAATTACACCAAGTAACAAAGACATACACTTACACCAAGTATTTTGACATACACTCACACCAAGTAACAAAGACATACACTGATACCCAGTAACACAGACACACACTTACACCAAGTAACAAAGACATACACTGACACCAGGTCACAAAGACACACACTGACACCCAGTAACAAAGACATGCACTGACACCCACTACCACAGACACACACGGACACCAAGTAACATAGACACACACTTACACCAAGTAACACAGACAAACACTGACACCCCGTAAAACAGACAGAAACTTACACCACGTAACACAGACATACACTGACACCAAGTAACAAAGACATACACTGATACCCAGGAACATAGAAACACACTGACACCCAGTAACAAAGACATACAGTGATACCAAGTCACAAAGACATACACTGATACCCAGTAACACAGACACACACTGACACCCAGTAACAAAGACATAAACTGATACCAAGTCACAAAGACATACACTGATACCCAGTAACACAGACACACACTGACACCAAGTAACAAAGACATCCACAGACACCAAGTAACAAAGACACACACTTACACCAAGTAACACAGACACACACTGACACCCAGTAACACAGACACACACTTACACCAAGTAACACAGACATACACTGACACCAAGTAACAAAGACAGACACTGATACCCAGTAACACAGGCACACATTGGGGGGGGGGGGCACATTGTCGCAGTGGTTAGCAGCGCAGCCTCACAGCACCAGGGACCCGGGTTCGATTCTGGGTACTGCCTGTGCGGAGTTTTCAAGTTCTCCCTGTGTCTGCGTTGGTTTCCTCCGGGTGCTCCGGTTTCCTCCCACATGCCAAATGGGTGGTTGATGGCCGGCACAGACTCGGTGGGCCGAAGGGCCTGTTAAAGTGCCGTATCTCTAAACTAAACTAAATACTGACACCTAGTTTCACAGAGACAAACTGACACCAAGTAACGCAAACAAAAACACACTGACACCCAGTAACACAGAGAAACACTAATAAACAGTAACAAAGACATACCCTGATACCCAGTAACACAGACACACACTGACACCAAGTCACAAACACATACACTGACACCAAGTAACAAAGACATACGCTTACACCCAGTAACACAGACACACACTGACACCCTGTTAGAAACACACACTGAACCCCAGTAACACAGATACACACTGACCCACAGTAACACAGACATACACTGACACCAAGTCACAAAGACACACAATGACACCCAGTAACAAAGACATACACTGACAGCATAGTCACAAAGACATACACTGATACAAAGACACGCACTTACACCAGGTCACAAAGACACACACTGACACCCAGTAACAAAGACATACACTGACACCAAGTCACAAAGATATACACTGATACCCAGTAGCACAGACACACACTGACACCCTGTAACAAAGACATGCAAAGATACTAAGTCACAAAGACATACACTGACACCAAGTAATACAGACATACACTGACACCATGTAACAAAGACATACACTGATACCCAGTATCACAGACACACAGTTACACCAGGTAACAAAGACAAACACTGACACCAAGTCACAAAGACACACAATGACACCCAGTAACAAAGACATACACTGACACCAAGTCACAAAGACATACACTGATACCCAGGAAAACTGACACACACTGACACCCAGTAACAAAGACATACACTGATACGAAGTCACAAAGACATACACTGATACCCACTAACACAGACACACACTGACATCCAGTAACAAAGACATACACTGATACCAAGTCAGAAAGACAGACACTGATACCCAGTAACACAGACACACACTGACACCAAGTCACAAAGACATGCACTGACACCTAGTAACAAAGACATACACTTACACCAAGTAACAAAGACACACACTTACACCAAGTGACACAGACATACACTGACACCAAGTAACAAAGACATACACTGACACCAAGTAACAAAGAAATACACTTACACCAAGTAACAAAGACAGACAATTACACCAAGTAACAAAGACAAATACTTAAACCAAGTATTTTGACATACACTGATACCAATCACAAAGACATTCACTGATACCCAGTAACAAAGACATACACTGACACCAAGTCACAAAGTCATACACTGATACCCAGTAACACAGACACACACTTACACCAAGTAACACAGACACACACTTACACCAAGTAACAAAGACATACACTTACACCAAGTAACACAGACTTACACTGACACCAAGTAATAAAGACATACAATTACACCAAGTAACAAAGACACACACTTACACCAAGTATCACAGATATACTCTGACACCAAGTAACAAAGACATGCACTGACACCCAGTAACACAGACACACACGGACACCAAGTAACAAAGACACACACTTACACCAAGTAACAGAGACACACACTGACACCCAGTAAAACAGACACACACTTACACCAAGTAACACAGACATACACTGACACCAAGTAACAAAGACATACACTGATACCCAGTATCACAGAAACACACTTACACCAAGTAACACAGACATACACTTACACCAAGTAACAAAGACATACACATACACCAAGTAACACAGACATACACTGACACCAAGTAACACAGACATACAATTACACCAAGTAACAAAGACACACACTTAAACCAAGTAACAGAGACACACACTGACTCCCATTAACAAAGACATACACTGACACCAAGTCACAAAGATATACACTGATACCAAGTCACAAAGACATACACTGATACCCAGGAACACAGACTCACAGTGACACCAAGTAACAAAGACATACACTGACACCAAGTAACAAAGTCATACACTTACACCAAGTAACAAAGACAGACAATTACACCAAGTAACAAAGACATACACATACACTAAGTATTTTGACATACACTGACACCAAGTAACAAAGACATACACTGATACCCAGTAACACAGACACACACTTACACTAAGTAACAAAGCCATACACTGACACCCAGTAACACATACACACATTTACACCAAGTAACAAAGACATACACTGACACCCAGTAACACAGACACACACGGACACCAATTAACAAAGACACAGACTTACACCAAGTAACACAGACACACACTGACACCCAGTTAGAAACACGCACTGAACTCCAGTAACACAGACACACACTGACCCACAGTAACACAGACATACACTGACACCAAGTCACAAAGACACACAATGACACCCAGTAAATAAGACATGCACTGACACCAAAGTCACAAAGACATACACTGATACACAGACACACACTTACACCAAGTAACGCAGACATACACTGACACCAAGTAACAAAGACATACACTGATACCCAGTATCACAGACACACACTTACACAAGGTAACAAAGACATACACTGACACCAAGTCACAAAGACACACAATGACACCCAGTAACAAAGACATACACTGACACCAAGTCACAAAGACATACACTGATACCCAGGAACACAGACACACACTGACACCCAGTAACAAATACATACACAGATACCAAGTCACAAAGACATACACTGATACCCAGTAACACAGACACACACTGACACCCGGTAACAAAGACATACACTGATACCAAGTCAGAAAGACATACACTTATACCCAGGAACACAGATACACACTTACACCAAGTAACACACTCACTGACACCAAGTAACAAAGACATACAATGATACCCAGGAAGACAGATACACACTTACACCAAGTAACACAGACACACACTTACACCAAGTAACAACGATATACACATACACCAAGTAACACAGACATACACTGACACCAAGTAACAAAGACATACAATTACACCAAGTAACAAAGACACACACTTACAACAAGTATCACAGATATACACTGACACCAAGTAACAAAGACATGCACTGACACCCAGTAACACAGACACACACGGACACCAAGTAACAAAGACACACACTGAAACCAAGTAACACAGTCACACACTGACACCCAGTAAACAGACACACACTTACACCAAGTAACACGGACATACACTGACACCAAGTAACAAAGACATACACTGATACCCAGTAACACAGACACACACTTACACCAAGTAACAAAGACATACAGTGATACCCAGGAACACAGATACACACTTACACCAAGTAACAAAGACATACACATACACCAAGTAACACAGACAAACACTGACACCAAGTGACAAAGACATACAATTACACCAAGTAACAAAGGCACATACTTACACCAAGTAACAAAGACAGACACTGATACCCAGTAACACAGACACACACTTACACCAAGTAACAAAGACATACACTGACATCCAGTAACACAAAAAAACACACACAGACACCCAGTAACACAGTGAAACACTAATAATCAGTAACAAAGACATACAATGACACCAGGTAACAAAGACACACACTGACACCCAGTAACTAAGACATACACTGACACCAAGTCACAATGACATACACTGATACCAAGTCACAAAGACATACACTGATACCCAGTAACACAGACTCACACTGACACCAAGTAACAAAGACATACACTGACACGAAGTAACAAAGTCATACACTTACACCAAGTAACAAAGACAGACAATTACACCAAGTAACACAGACATACACTGACACCAAGTATTATGACATACACTGGCACCAAGTAGCAAAGACATACACTGATACCCAGTAACACAGACACACACTTACACCAAGTAACAAAGACATACACTGACACCAAGTCACAAAGACACACACTGACACCCAGTAACAAAGACATACACTGACACCAAGTCACAAAGAAATACACTGATACCCAGTAACACAGACACACACTTACAGCAAGTAACACAGACACACACTTACACCAAGTAACAAAGACATACACTTACACCAAGTAACACAGACTTACACTGACACCAAGTAATAAAGACATACAATTACACCAAGTAACAAAGACACACACTTACACCAAGTATCACAGATATACTCTGACACCAAGTAACAAAGACATGCACTGACACCCAGTAACACAGACACACACGGACACCAAGTAACAAAGACACACACTTACACCAAGTAACAGAGACACACACTGACACCCAGTAAAACAGACACACACTTACACCAAGTAACACAGACATACACTGACACCAAGTAACAAAGACATACACTGATACCCAGTATCACAGAAACACACTTACACCAAGTAACACAGACATACACTTACACCAAGTAACAAAGACATACACATACACCAAGTAACACAGACATACACTGACACCAAGTAACACAGACATACAATTACACCAAGTAACAAAGACACACACTTAAACCAAGTAACAGAGACACACACTGACTCCCATTAACAAAGACATACACTGACACCAAGTCACAAAGATATACACTGATACCAAGTCACAAAGACATACACTGATACCCAGGAACACAGACTCACAGTGACACCAAGTAACAAAGACATACACTGACACCAAGTAACAAAGTCATACACTTACACCAAGTAACAAAGACAGACAATTACACCAAGTAACAAAGACATACACATACACTAAGTATTTTGACATACACTGACACCAAGTAACAAAGACATACACTGATACCCAGTAACACAGACACACACTTACACTAAGTAACAAAGCCATACACTGACACCCAGTAACACATACACACATTTACACCAAGTAACAAAGACATACACTGACACCCAGTAACACAGACACACACGGACACCAATTAACAAAGACACAGACTTACACCAAGTAACACAGACACACACTGACACCCAGTTAGAAACACGCACTGAACCCCAGTAACACAGACACACACTGACCCACAGTAACACAGACATACACTGACACCAAGTCACAAAGACACACAATGACACCCAGTAAATAAGACATGCACTGACACCAAAGTCACAAAGACATACACTGATACACAGACACACACTTACACCAAGTAACGCAGACATACACTGACACCAAGTAACAAAGACATACACTGATACCCAGTATCACAGACACACACTTACACAAGGTAACAAAGACATACACTGACACCAAGTCACAAAGACACACAATGACACCCAGTAACAAAGACATACACTGACACCAAGTCACAAAGACATACACTGATACCCAGGAACACAGACACACACTGACACCCAGTAACAAATACATCCACAGATACCAAGTCACAAAGACATACACTGATACCCAGTAACACAGACACACACTGACACCCGGTAACAAAGACATACACTGATACCAAGTCAGAAAGACATACACTTATACCCAGGAACACAGATACACACTTACACCAAGTAACACACTCACTGACACCAAGTAACAAAGACATACAATGATACCCAGGAAGACAGATACACACTTACACCAAGTAACACAGACACACACTAACACCAAGTAACAACGATATACACATACACCAAGTAACACAGACATACACTGACACCAAGTAACAAAGACATACAATTACACCAAGTAACAAAGACACACACTTACAACAAGTATCACAGATATACACTGACACCAAGTAACAAAGACATGCACTGACACCCAGTAACACAGACACACACGGACACCAAGTAACAAAGACACACACTGAAACCAAGTAACACAGTCACACACTGACACCCAGTAAACAGACACACACTTACACCAAGTAACACGGACATACACTGACACCAAGTAACAAAGACATACACTGATACCCAGTAACACAGACACACACTTACACCAAGTAACAAAGACATACAGTGATACCCAGGAACACAGATACACACTTACACCAAGTAACAAAGACATACACATACACCAAGTAACACAGACAAACACTGACACCAAGTGACAAAGACATACAATTACACCAAGTAACAAAGGCACATACTTACACCAAGTAACAAAGACAGACACTGATACCCAGTAACACAGACACACACTTACACCAAGTAACAAAGACATACACTGACACCCAGTAACACAAAAAAACACACACAGACACCCAGTAACACAGTGAAACACTAATAATCAGTAACAAAGACATACAATGACACCAGGTAACAAAGACACACACTGACACCCAGTAACTAAGACATACACTGACACCAAGTCACAATGACATACACTGATACCAAGTCACAAAGACATACACTGATACCCAGTAACACAGACTCACACTGACACCAAGTAACAAAGACATACACTGACACGAAGTAACAAAGTCATACACTTACACCAAGTAACAAAGACAGACAATTACACCAAGTAACACAGACATAAACTGACACCAAGTATTATGACATACACTGGCACCAAGTAGCAAAGACATACACTGATACCCAGTAACACAGACACACACTTACACCAAGTAACACAGTCATACACTGACACCCGGTAACACTGACACACACTTACACCAAATAATGAAGACATACACTGACACCCAGTAACACAGACACACACTGAAACTCAGTTACACCGACACACACTTACACCAAGTAACACAGACATACACTGACAAAAAGTCACAAAGACACACATTGACACCCAGTAATAAAGACATACACTGACTCCAAGTCACAAAGACATACACTGATACCCAGGAACACAGAAACACACTGACACCCAGTAACAAAGACATACACTGATACCAAGTCAGAAAGACATACAGTGATACCCAGTAACACAGACACAAACTGACACCAGTAACAAAGACATACACTGATAACAAGTCACAAAGACTTACACTGATACCCAGTAACACAGACACACACTGACACCCAGTAACAAAGACATACACTGATACCAAGTCACAAGACATACACTTACACCAAGTAACACAGACACACACTGACACCAAGTAACACAGACATACACAGACACCAAGTAACAAAGACATACACTGTACACCAAGTAACACAGACACACACTGACACCTAGTAACAAAGACAGACAATTACACCAAGTATTTTGACATACACTGATACAAATCACAAAGACATTCACTGATACCCAGTAACAAAGACATACACTGACACCAAGTCACAAAGACATACACAGATACCCAGTAACACAGACACACAGTTACACCAAGTAACAAAGACATACACTGACACCCAGTAACACAGACACACACTGAAACTCAGTTACACCGACACACACTTACACCAAGTAACACAGACATACACTGACAAAAAGTCACAAAGACACACATTGACACCCAGTAATAAAGACATACACTGACTCCAAGTCACAAAGACATACACTGATACCCAGGAACACAGAAACACACTGACACCCAGTAACAAAGACATACACTGATACCAAGTCAGAAAGACATACACTGATACCCAGTAACACAGACACAAACTGACAGCCAGTAACAAAGACATACACTGATAACAAGTCACAAAGACTTACACTGATACCCAGTAACACAGACACACACTGACACCCAGTAACAAAGACATACACTGATACCAAGTCACAAGACATACACTTACAGCAAGTAACACAGACACACACTGACACCAAGTAACACAGACATACACAGACACCAAGTAACAAAGACATACACTGTACACCAAGTAACACAGACACACACTGACACCTAGTAACAAAGACAGACAATTACACCAAGTATTTTGACATACACTGATACAAATCACAAAGACATTCACTGATACCCAGTAACAAAGACATACACTGACACCAAGTCACAAAGACATACACAGATACCCAGTAACACAGACACACAGTTACACCAAGTAACAAAGACATACACTGACACCCAGTAACACAGACACACACGGACACCAAGTAACGAAGACACAGCCTTACACCAAGTAACACAGACACACACTTACACAAAGTAACACAGAAATACACTGACACCAAGTAACAAAGACATACAATGATACCCAGGAACACAGACACACTCTTACACGAAGTAACAGACACACACTTACACCAAGTAACAAAGACATTCACTTACACCAAGTAACACAGACATACAATGACACCAAGTAACAAAAACATACAATTACACCAAGTAACAAAGACACACACTTACACCAAGTAACAAAGACAGACACTGATACCCAGTAAAACAGACACACACTTACACCAAGTAACAAAGACATACACTGGCACCCAGTAACACAAACAAACACACACTGACACTCCTTAACACAGAGAAACACTAATAAACAGTAACAAAGGCATACAATGACACCAAGTAACAGAGACACACACTGACACCCAGTAACAAAGACATACACTGACACCAAGTCACGAAGACATACACTGATACAAAGTCACAAAGACATACACTGATACCCTGTCACACAGACACACACTGACACCAAGTTACAAAGACATACACTGACACCAAGTAACAAAGTCATACACTGCTACCCAGTAACACAGACACACACTTACACCAAGTAACAAAGACATACACTGACACCCAGTAACAAAGACATACACTTACACCCAGTATTTTGACGTACACTGACACCAAGTAACAAAGACATACACTGATACCCAGTAACACAGACAAACACTTACACAAAGTAACAAAGACATACACTGACACCAAGTCACAAAGACACACACTGACACCGAGTAACAAAGACATACACTGCCATCAAGTAACAAAGACAGACACTGATACAAAGTCACAAAGACATACACTGACACCCATACCACAGACACACACTGACACCAAGTAACAAAGGCATACACTGACACCAAGTAACAAAGTCATACACCTACACCAAGTAGCAAAGACAGACAATTACACCAAGTAACAAAGACATACACATACACCAAGTATTTTGACATACACTGACACCAAGTAAAAAAGACATACACTGATACCCAGTAACACAGACACACACTTACAACAAGTAACACATACATACTCTTACACCAAGTCACAAAGACACACACTGTTACCCAGTCACAAAGACATACACTGATACCCAGTAACACAGACACACACTGACACCCAGTAACACAGACACACACGGACACCAAGTAACGAAGACACAGCCTTACACCAAGTAACACAGACACACACTTACACCAAGTAACACAGAAATACACTGACACCAAGTAACAAAGACATACAATGATACCCAGGAACACAGACACACTCTTACACCAAGTAACACAGACACACACTTACACCAAGCAACAAAGACATTCACTTACACCAAGGAACACAGACATACACTGACACCAAGTAACAAAAACATACAATTACACCAAGTAACAAAGACACACACTTACACCAAGTAACAAAGACAGACACTGATACCCAGTAACACAGACACACACTTACACCAAGTAACAAAGACATACACTGGCACCCAGTAACACAAACAAACACACACTGACACCCCTTAACACAGAGAAACACGAATAAACAGTAACAAAGGCATACAATGACACCAAGCAACAGAGACACACACTGACACCCAGTAAGAAAGACATACATTGACACCAAGTCACAAAGACATACACTGATACAAAGTCACAAAGACATACACTGATACCCAGTAACACAGACACACACTTACACCAAGTAACAAAGACACACACTGATACCCAGTAACACAGACACACACTTACACCAAGTAACAAAGACATACACTGGCACCCAGTAACACAAACAAACACACACTGACACCCCTTAACACAGAGAAACACGAATAAACAGTAACAAAGGCATACAATGACACCAAGCAACAGAGACACACACTGACACCCAGTAAGAAAGACATACATTGACACCAAGTAACACAGACACGCACTTACACCAAGTAACAAAGACAGACACTGATACCCAGTAACACTGACACACACTTACACCAAGTAACAAAGACATACACTGACACCCAGTAACACAAACAAACACACACTGACAACCAGTAACACAGAGAAACACTAATAAGCAGTAACAAAGACATACAATGACGCCAAGTAACAGAGACACACACTGACACCCAGTAACAAAGACATACACTGACTCCAAGTCACAAAGACATGCACTGATACCCAGGAACACAGGCACACACTTACAACCAGTAACAAAGACATACACTGATACCAAGTCACAAAGACATACCCTGATACCCAGTAACACAGACACACACTGACACCAAGTAACAAAGACATACACTGATACCAAGTCACAAAGGCATACACTGATACCCAGTAACACAGACACACACTGACACCAAGTAACAAAGACATACACAGACACAGAGTAACAAAGACACAAACTTACACCAAGTGACACAGACACACACTGACACCCAGTAACAAAGACATACACTGATACCAAGTCACAAAGGCATACACTGATACCCAGTAACACAGACACACACTGACACCAAGTAACAAAGACATACACAGACAGCAAGTAACAAAGACACACACTTACACCAAGTAACACAGACACACACTGACACCCAGTAACACAGACACACACTTACACCAAGTAACACAGACATACACTGACACCAAGTAACAAAGACATACACTGATACCCAGTAACACAGGCACACACTTGGGGGGGGGGGGGGGGGGCGGGGGGCACATTGGCGCAGTGTCTGGCACCGCAGCCTCACAGCTCCAGGGACCCGGGTTCGATTCTGGGTACTGCCTGTGCGGAGTTTGCAAGTTCTCCCTGTGTCTGCGTGGGTTTCCTCCGGGTGCTCCGGTTTCCTCCCACATGCCAAAGACTTGCAGGTTGATAGGTTAATTGGCCATCATAAATTGCCCCTAGTATAGGTAGGTGGTCGGGAAATGTATAGTGATAGGTGGGGATGTGATGGGAATACAGGGTTAGTGTAGGATTAGTATAAATGGGTGGTTGATGGTCGGCACAGACTCGGTGGGCCGAAGGGCCTGTCAAAGTGCTGTGTCTCTCAACTAATCTAAATACTGACACCTAGTGTCACAGATGCACACTGACACCCAGTAACACAAACAAACACACACTGACACCCAGCAACACAGAGAAACACTAATAAACAGGAACAAAGACATGCACTGATACCCAGTAACACAGACACACACTGACACCCAGTAACAAAGACATACACTGACACCAAGTCACAAACACATACACTGACACCAAGTAACAAAGACATGCGCTTACACCAAGTAACAAAGACATACACTGATACCCAGTAACAAAGACACACAATGACACCCAGTAACAAAGACATACACTGACACCAAAGTCACAAAGACATACAATGATAGACAGACACACACTTACACCAAGTAACACAGACATACACTGACACCAAGTAACAAAGACATACACTGATACCCAGTATCAAAGACACACACTGACACCCAGTAACAAAGACATACACTGACACCAAGTCACAAAGACAGACACTGATACCCAGGAACACAGACACACACTGACACCCAGTAACAACGACATACACTGATACCAAGTCACAAAGAAATACACTGATACCCAGTAACACAGAAACACACTGACACCCAGTAACAAAGACATACACTGACACCAAGTCACAAAGACAGACACTGATACCCAGGAACACAGACACACACTGACACCCAGTAACAAAGACATACACTGATACCAAGTCACAAAGAAATACACTGACACCAAGTAACAAAGAAATGCACTGACACCAATTAACAAAGACATACACTTACACCAAGTAACAAAGACACACACATAAACCAAGTAACACAGACATACACTGACACCAAGTAACAAAGACATACACTGGCACCAGGTAGCAAAGACATACACTGGCACCAAGTAACAAAGACATACACTTACACCAAGTAACAAAGACAGACAATTACACCAAGTAACAAATTCATACACTGACACCAAGTAACAAAGTGATACACTGACACCAAGTAACAAAGGCATACACTTACACCTCGTAACAAAGACATACACTGACACCAAGTAACAAAGACATACAATTACACCAATTAACAAAGACACACACTTACACCAAGTAACAAAGACATACACTTACACCAAGTAACACAGACATACACTGACACCAAGTAACAAAGACATACAATTACACCAAGTAACAAAGACATGCACTGACACCCAGTAAGACAGACACACACGGACACCAATTAACAAAGACACACACTTGCACCAAGTAAAACAGACACACACTGACACCCAGTAAAACAGACACACACTTCCACCAAGTAACACAGACATACACTGACACCATGTAACAAAGACATACAATGATACCCTGGAACACGGACACACACTTACACCAAGTAACACAGGCACACACTAACACCAAGTAACAAAGACATACACTTACACCAAGTAACACAGACACGCACTTACACCAAGTAACAAAGACAGACACTGATACCCAGTAACACTGACACACACTTACACCAAGTAACAAAGACATACACTGACACCCAGTAACACAAACAAACACACACTGACAACCAGTAACACAGAGAAACACTAATAAGCAGTAACAAAGACATACAATGACGCCAAGTAACAGAGACACACACTGACACCCAGTAACAAAGACATACACTGACTCCAAGTCACAAAGACATGCACTGATACCCAGGAACACAGGCACACACTTACACCCAGTAACAAAGACATACACTGATACCAAGTCACAAAGACATACCCTGATACCCAGTAACACAGACACACACTGACACCAAGTAACAAAGACATACACTGATACCAAGTCACAAAGGCATACACTGATACCCAGTAACACAGACACACACTGACACCAAGTAACAAAGACATACACAGACACAGAGTAACAAAGACACAAACTTACACCAAGTGACACAGACACACACTGACACCCAGTAACACAGACACACACTTACACCAAGTAACACAGACATGCACTGACACCAAGTAACAAAGACATACACTGATACCCAGTAACACCGACACACACTGACACCCAGTTAGAAACACACACTGAGCCCCAGTAACACAGACACACACTGACACCCAGTAACACAGACATACATTGACACCAAGTCACAAAGACACACAATGACACCCAGTAACAAAGACATACACTGACACCAAAGTCTCAAAGACATACACTGATACACAGACACACACTTACACCAAGTAACACAGACATACACTGACACCAAGTAACAAAGACATACACTGATACCCAGTATCACAGACATACACTTACACCAGGTAACAAAGACATACACTGACACCAAGTCACAATGACACACACTGACACCCAGTAACAAAGACATACACTGACACCCAGCAACAAAGACATTCACTGATACCAAGTCACAAAGACATGCACAGATACCCAGTAACACAGACACACACTGACACCCAGTAACAAAGACATACACTGATACCATGTCAGAAAGACATAAACTGATACCCAGTAACACAGACACACACTGACACAGAGTAACAAAGACATACACTGATACCAATCACAAAGACATTCACTGATACCCAGTTACACAGACACACACTGACACCGAGTATCAAAGACATGCACTGACATCAAGTAACAAAGACATACACTTACACCAAGTAACAAAGACACACACATACACCAAGTAACACAGACATACAGTGACACCAAGTAACAAAGACATACACTGGCACCAAGTAACAAAGACATACACTTACACCAAGTAACAAAGACAGACAATTACACCAAGTAACAAAGACATACACTTACACCATGTATTTTGACATACACTGATACCAGTCACAAAGACATTCACTGACACCCAGTAACAAAGACATACACTGACACCAAGTCACAAAAGCATACACTGATACCCAGTAACACAGACACACAATTACACCATGTAACAAAGACAGACACTGATACCCAGTAACACAGACACACACTTACACCAACTAACAAAGACATACACTTACACCAAGTAACACAGACACACACTGACACCCAGTTACACAGACACACACTTACACCAAGTAACACAGACATACACTGACACCAAGTAACAAAGACATACACTGATACCCAGTAACACAGACACACACTTACACCAAGTAACACAGACGTACACTGACACCAAGTCACAAAGACACACACTGATACCCAGGAACACAGACAAACACTGACACCAAGTAACAAAGACATACAATTACACCAAGTAACAAAGACACACACTTACACCAAGTATCACAGATATACAATGACACCAAGTAACAAAGACATGCACTGACACCCAGTAACACAGACACACACGGACACCAAGTAACAAAGACAAACACTTACACCAAGTCACACAGACACACACTGACATCCAGTAAAACAGACACACATTTACACCAAGTAAAACAGACATACACTGATACCAAGTAACAAAGACATACACTGATACCCAGTAACACAGACACACACTTACACCAAGTAACACAGACATACACTGACACCAAGTAACAAAGACATACAATGATACCCAGGAACACAGACACACACTTACACCAAGTAACACAGACACACACTTACACCAAGTAACAAAGTCATACACTTACACCAAGTAACAAAGACATACACTTACACCAAGTAAAAAAGACACACTCTTACACCAAGTAACAAAGACAGACACTGATACCCAGGAACACAGACACACACTTACACCAAGCAACAAAGACATACACTGACACCCAGTAACACAAACAAACACACACTGACACCCAGTAACACAGAGAAACACTAATAAACAGTAACAAAGACATACAATGACACCAAGTAACAGAGACACACACTGAAACTCAGTCACAAAGACATACACTGACACCAAGTCACAAAGACATAAACTGATACCAAGTCACAAAGACATACACTGATGCCCAGTAAGACAGACACACACTGAAACCAAGTAACAAAGACATACACTGACACCAAGTAACAAAGTCATGCACTTACACCAAGTAACAAAGACAGACAATTACACCAAGTCACAAAGACATACACTGACACCAAGTCACAAAGACATACACTGATACCCAGTAACACAGACAAACACTTACACCAAGTAACAAAGACATACACTGACACCAAGTCACAAAGACACACACTGACACCCAGTAACAAAGACATACACTGACACCAAGTAACAAAGACATACACTGACACCAAGTCACAAAGACACACACTGACACCCAGTAACAAAGACACACACTTACACCAAGTAACAAAGACATACACTGACACATAGTCACAAAGACACACACTGACACCCAGTAACAAAGACATACACTGACACCCAGTAACACAGACACACACTGACATCCAGTAAAACAGACATACACTGACACCAAGTAACAAAGACATACACTGACACACAGCAACACAGACACACACTTACACCAAGTAACACAGACATACAATGACACCAAGTAACAAAGACACACACTGACACCCAGTAACAAAGACATACACTGACTCCAAGTCACAAAGACATACACTGATACCCAGGAACACAGACACACACTGACACCCAGTAACAAAGACATAGACTGATACCAAGTCACAAAGGCATACACTGATACCCAGTAACACAGACACACACTGACACCAAGTAACAAAGACATACACAGACACAGAGTAACAAAGACACACACTTACACCAAGTAACACAGACACACACTGACACCCAGTAACACAGACACACACTTACTCCAAGTAACACAGACATACACTGACACCAAGTAACAAAGACATACACTGATACCCAGTAACACAGACACACACTGACACGCAGTTAGAAACACACACTGAACCCCAGTAACACAGACACACACTGACACCTAGTGTCAAAGATACACACTGACACCTAGTAACAAAGGCATGCACTGACACCCAGTAACAAAGACATACACTGACACCAAGTCACAAACACACACACTGACACCAAGTGACAAAGACATACGCGAACACGAAATAACAAAGACATACACTGATACCCAGTTAGAAACACACACTTACACCAAGTGACAAAGACACACACTGACACCAAGTCACAAAGACGTACACTGACACCAAGTCACAAAGACATACACTGATACACAGACACACACTTACACCAATTAACGCAGACATACACTGACACCAAGTAACAAAGACATACACTGATACCCAGTATCACAGACACACACTTACACCAAGTAACAAAGACATACACAGACACCAAATCACAAATACAAACACTTACACCCAGTAACAAAGACATACACTGACACAAAGTCACAAAGACATACACTGATACCCAGGAACACAGACACACAATGACACCCAGTAACAAAGACATACACTGATACCAAGTCACAAAGGCATACACTGATACCCAATAAAACAGGCACACACTGACACCCAGTAACAAAGACGCACACTGATACCAAGTCACAAAGACATACACTGATACCCAGTAACACAGACACACACTGACACCCAGTAACAAAGACATACACTGATACCAGGTCACAAAGACATACACTGATACCCAGTAACACAGACACACACTGACACCCAGTAACAAAGACATACACAGACACCAAGTAACAAAGACACACACTTACACCAAGTAACACAGACAAACACTGGCACCAAGTAACAAAGACATACACTGACACCAAGTAACAAAGACATACAATGATACCCAGGAACACAGACACACACTGACACCAAGTAACACAGACACACACTGACACCAAGTAACAAAGACATACACTTACACCAAGTAACAAAATCATACACTGACACCAAGTAACACAGAAACACACTTACACCAAGTAACAAAGTCATACACTGACACCAAGTGACACAGACACACACTTACACCAAGTAACACAGACATACACTGACACCAAGTAACAAAGACATACACTGACACCCAGTAACACAGACACACACTTACACCAAGTAACACAGACATACAATGACACCAAGTAACAAAGACATACACTGACACCCAGTAACACAGACAGACACGTACACCAAGTAACACAGGCATACAATGACACCAAGTAACAAAGACACACACTGACACCCAGTAACAAAGACATACACTGACTCCAAGTCACAAAGACATGCACTGATACCCAGGAACACAGACACACACTGACACCCAGTAACAAAGACATACACTGATACCAAGTCACAAAGACTTACACTGAAACCCAGTAACACAGACACACACTGACACCCAGTAACAAAGACATACACTGATACCAAGTCACAAAGGCATACACTTATACCCAGTAACACAGACACACACTGACACCAAGTAACAAAGACATACACAGACACAGAGTAACAAAGACACACACTTACACCAAGTAACACAGACACACACTGACACCCAGTAACACAGACACACACTTACACCAAGTAACACAGACATACACTGACACCAAGTAACAAAGACATACACTGATACCCAGTAACACAGACACACACTGACACCAAGTAACAAAGACATACACTGATGCCAAGTCACAAAGACATACACTGATACCCAGTAACACAGACACACACTGACACCAAGTAACAAAGACATACACAGACACCAAGTAACTGAGACACACACTTACACCAAGTAACACAGACATACACTGACACCAAGTAACAAAGACATACACTGATACCCATTAACACAAACACACACTGGGGCGGTGGGGAGGGGGGGGGGCACATTGGCGCAGTGGTTAACACCGCAGCCACACAGCTCCATGGACCCGGGTTCGATTCTGGGTACTGCCTGTGCGGAGTTTGCAAGTTCTCCCGGTGTCTGCGTGGGTTTCCTCCGGGTTCTCCGGTTTCCTCCCACATGCCAAAGACTTGCAGGTTGATAGGTTAATTGGCCATCATAAATTTCCCCTAGTATAGGTAGGTGGTAGGGAAATATATAGGGACAGGTGGGGATGTGATAGGAATACGGGATTAGTGTCGGATTAGTATAAATGGGTGGTTGATGGTCGGCACAGACTCGGTGGGCCGCAGGGCCTGTCAAAGTGCCGTATCTCCAAACTAAACCAAATACTGACACCTTGTGTCAAAGATACACACTGACACCTAGTAACAAAGACATGAACTGACACCCAGCAACAAAGACATACACTGACACCAAGTCACAAACACACACACTGACACCAAGTGACAAAGACATACGCGAACACGAAAGAACAAAGACATACACTGATACCCAGTAACACAGACACACACTGACACCCAGTTAGAAACACACACTTACACCAAGTCACAAAGACACACACTGACACCAAGTCACAAAGACGTACACTGACACCAAGTCACAAAGACATACACTGACACCAAGTAACAAAGACATACACTGATACCCAGTATCACAGACATACACTTACACCAAGTAACAAAGACATACACAGACACCAAATCACAAATACAAACACTGACACCCAGTAACAAAGACATGCACTGACACAAAGTCACAAAGTCATACACTGATACCCAGTAACACAGACACACACTGACACCCAGTAACAAAGACGCACACTGATACCAAGTAACAAAGACACACACTTACACCAAGTAACACAGACATACACTGACACCAAGTAACAAAGACATACAATGATACCCAGGAACACAGACACACACTGACACCAAGTAACACAGACACACACTGACACCAAGTAACAAAGACATACACTTACACCAAGTAACAAAATCATACACTGACACCAAGTAACACAGACACACACTTACACCAAGTAACAAAGTCATACACTGACACCAAGTGACACAGACACACACTTACACCAAGTAACACAGACATACACTGACACCAAGTAACAAAGACATACACTGACACCCAGTAACACAGACACACACTTACACCAAGTAACACAGACATACAATGACACCAAGTAACAAAGACATACACTGACACCCAGTAACATAGACAGACACTTACACCAAGTAACACAGGCATACAATGACACCAAGTAACAAAGACACACACTGACACCCAGTAACAAAGACATACACTGATACCAAGTCACAAAGACATACACTGATACCCAGGAACACAGACGCACACTGACACCCAGTAACAAAGACATACACTGATACCAAGTCACAAAGACATACACTGAAACCCAGTAACACAGACACACACTGACACCCAGTAACAAAGACATACACTGATACCAAGTCACAAAGGCATACACTTACACCAAGTAACAAAGACATACACAGACACAGAGTAACAAAGACACACACTTACACCAAGTAACACAGACACACACTGACACCCAGTAACACAGACACGCACATACACCAAGTAACACAGACATACACTGACACCAAGTAATAAAGACATACACTGATACCCAGTAACACAGACACACACTGACACCAAGTAACAAAGACATACACTGATGCCAAGTCACAAAGACATACACTGATACCCAGTAACACAGACACACACTGACACCAAGTAACAAAGACATACACAGACACCAAGTAACTAAGACACACACTTACACCAAGTAACACAGACATACACTTACACCAAGTAACACAGACATACACTGACACCAAGTGACACAGACACACACTTACACCAAGTAACACAGACATACACTGACACCAAGTAACAAAGACATACACTGACACCCAGTAACACAGACACACACTTACACCAAGTAACACAGACATACAATGACACCAAGTAACAAAGACATACACTGACACCCAGTAACACAGACAGACACGTACACCAAGTAACACAGGCATACAATGACACCAAGTAACAAAGACACACACTGACACCCAGTAACAAAGACATACACTGACTCCAAGTCACAAAGACATGCACTGATACCCAGGAACACAGACACACACTGACACCCAGTAACAAAGACATACACTGATACCAAGTCACAAAGACTTACACTGAAACCCAGTAACACAGACACACACTGACACCCAGTAACAAAGACATACACTGATACCAAGTCACAAAGGCATACACTTATACCCAGTAACACAGACACACACTGACACCAAGTAACAAAGACATACACAGACACAGAGTAACAAAGACACACACTTACACCAAGTAACACAGACACACACTGACACCCAGTAACACAGACACACACTGACACCAAGTAACAAAGACATACACTGATGCCAAGTCACAAAGACATACACTGATACCCAGTAACACAGACACACACTGACACCAAGTAACAAAGACATACACAGACACCAAGTAACTTAGACACACACTTACACCAAGTAACACAGACATACACTGACACCAAGTAACAAAGACATACACTGATACCCAGTAACACAAACACACACTGGGGCGGTGGGGAGGGGGGGGGCACATTGGCGCAGTGGTTAACACCGGAGCCACACAGCTCCATGGACCCGGGTTCGATTCTGGGTACTGCCTGTGCGGAGTTTGTAAGTTCTCCCGGTGTCTGCGTGGGTTTCCTCCGGGTTCTCCGGTTTCCTCCCACATGCCAAAGACTTGCAGGTTGATAGGTTAATTGGCCAGCATAAATTGCCCCTAGTATAGGTAGGTGGTAGGGAAATATATAGGGACAGGTGGGGATGTGATAGGAATACGGGATTAGTGTCGGATTAGTATAAATGGGTGGTTGATGGTCGGCACAGACTCGGTGGGCCGAAGGGCCTGTCAAAGTGCCGTATCTCCAAACTAAACCAAATACTGACACCTTGTGTCAAAGATACACACTGACACCTAGTAACAAAGACATGAACTGACACCCAGCAACAAAGACATACACTGACACCAAGTCACAAACACACACACTGACACCAAGTGACAAAGACATACGCGAACACGAAAGAACAAAGACATACACTGATACCCAGTAACACAGACACACACTGACACCCAGTTAGAAACACACACTTACACCAAGTCACAAAGACACACACTGACACCAAGTCACAAAGACGTACACTGACACCAAGTCACAAAGACATACACTGACACCAAGTAACAAAGACATACACTGATACCCAGTATCACAGACACACACTTACACCAAGTAACAAAGACATACACAGACACCAAATCACAAATACAAACACTGACACCCAGTAACACAGACATGCACTGACACAAAGTCACAAAGTCATACACTGATACCCAGTAACACAGACACACACTGACACCCAGTAACAAAGACGCACACTGATACCAAGTAACAAAGACACACACTTACACCAAGTAACACAGACATACACTGACACCAAGTAACAAAGACATACAATGATACCCAGGAACACAGACACACACTGACACCAAGTAACACAGACACACACTGACACCAAGTAACAAAGACATACACAGACACCAAATCACAAATACAAACACTGACACCCAGTAACAAAGACATGCACTGACACAAAGTCACAAAGTCATACACTGATACCCAGTAACACAGACACACACTGACACCCAGTAACAAAGACGCACACTGATACCAAGTAACAAAGATACACACTTACACCAAGTAACACAGACATACACTGACACCAAGTAACAAAGACATACAATGATACCCAGGAACACAGACACACACTGACACCAAGTAACACAGACACACACTGACACCAAGTAACAAAGACATACACTTACACCAAGTAACAAAATCATACACTGACACCAAGTAACACAGACACACAATTACACCAAGTAACAAAGTCATACACTGACACCAAGTGACACAGACACACACTTACACCAAGTAACACAGACATACACTGACACCAAGTAACAAAGACATACACTGACACCCAGTTACACAGACACACACTTACACCAAGTAACACAGACATACAATGACACCAAGTAACAAAGACATACACTGACACCCAGTAACATAGACAGACACTTACACCAAGTAACACAGGCATACAATGACACCAAGTAACAAAGACACACACTGACACCCAGTAACAAAGACATACACTGATACCAAGTCACAAAGACATACACTGATACCCAGGAACACAGACGCACACTGACACCCAGTAACAAAGACATACACTGATACCAAGTCACAAAGACATACACTGAAACCCAGTAACACAGACACACACTGACACCCAGTAACAAAGACATACACTGATACCAAGTCACAAAGGCATACACTTACACCAAGTAACAAAGACATACACAGACACAGAGTAACAAAGACACACACTTACACCAAGTAACACAGACACACACTGACACCCAGTAACACAGACACGCACATACACCAAGTAACACAGACATACACTGACACCAAGTAATAAAGACATACACTGATACCCAGTAACACAGACACACACTGACACCAAGTAACAAAGACATACACTGATGCCAAGTCACAAAGACATACACTGATACCCAGTAACACAGACACACACTGACACCAAGTAACAAAGACATACACAGACACCAAGTAACTAAGACACACACTTACACCAAGTAACACAGACATACACTTACACCAAGTAACACAGACATACACTGACACCAAGTGACACAGACACACACTTACACCAAGTAACACAGACATACACTGACACCAAGTAACAAAGACATACACTGACACCCAGTAACACAGACACACACTTACACCAAGTAACACAGACATACAATGACACCAAGTAACAAAGACATACACTGACACCCAGTAACACAGACAGACACGTACACCAAGTAACACAGGCATACAATGACACCAAGTAACAAAGACACACACTGACACCCAGTAACAAAGACATACACTGACTCCAAGTCACAAAGACATGCACTGATACCCAGGAACACAGACACACACTGACACCAAGTAACAAAGACATACACTGATACCAAGTCACAAAGACTTACACTGAAACCCAGTAACACAGACACACACTGACACCCAGTAACAAAGACATACACTGATACCAAGTCACAAAGGCATACACTTATACCCAGTAACACAGACACACACTGACACCAAGTAACAAAGACATACACAGACACAGAGTAACAAAGACACACACTTACACCAAGTAACACAGACACACACTGACACCCAGTAACACAGACACACACTTACACCAAGTAACACAGACATACACTGACACCAAGTAACAAAGACATACACTGATACCCAGTAACACAGACACACACTGACACCAAGTAACAAAGACATACACTGATGCCAAGTCACAAAGACATACACTGATACCCAGTAACACAGACACACACTGACACCAAGTAACAAAGACATACACAGACACCAAGTAACTAAGACACACACTTACACCAAGTAACACAGACATACACTGACACCAAGTAACAAAGACATATACTGATACCCAGTAACACAAACACACACTGGGACGGTGGGGAGGGGGGGGGCACATTGGCGCAGTGGTTAACACCGGAGCCACACAGCTCCATGGACCCGGGTTCGATTCTGGGTACTGCCTGTGCGGAGTTTGTAAGTTCTCCCGGTGTCTGCGTGGGTTTCCTCCGGGTTCTCCGGTTTCCTCCCACATGCCAAAGACTTGCAGGTTGATAGGTTAATTGGCCATCATAAATTGCCCCTAGTATAGGTAGGTGGTAGGGAAATATATAGGGACAGGTGGGGATGTGATAGGAATACGGGATTAGTGTCGGATTAGTATAAATGGGTGGTTGATGGTCGGCACAGACTCGGTGGGCCGAAGGGCCTGTCAAAGTGCCGTATCTCCAAACTAAACCAAATACTGACACCTTGTGTCAAAGATACACACTGACACCTAGTAACAAAGACATGAACTGACACCCAGCAACAAAGACATACACTGACACCAAGTCACAAACACACACACTGACACCAAGTGACAAAGACATACGCGAACACGAAAGAACAAAGACATACACTGATACCCAGTAACACAGACACACACTGACACCCAGTTAGAAACACACACTTACACCAAGTCACAAAGACACACACTGACACCAAGTCACAAAGACGTACACTGACACCAAGTCACAAAGACATACACTGACACCAAGTAACAAAGACATACACTGATACCCAGTATCACAGACACACACTTACATCAAGTAACAAAGACATACACAGACACCAAATCACAAATACAAACACTGACACCCAGTAACACAGACATGCACTGACACAAGTCACAAAGTCATACACTGATACCCAGTAACACAGACACACACTGACACCCAGTAACAAAGACGCACACTGATACCAAGTAACAAAGACACACACTTACACCAAGTAACACAGACATACACTGACACCAAGTAACAAAGACATACAATGATACCCAGGAACACAGACACACACTGACACCAAGTAACACAGACACACACTGACACCAAGTAACAAAGACATACACTTACACCAAGTAACAAAATCATACACTGACACCAAGTAACACAGACACACACTTACACCAAGTAACAAAGTCATACACTGACACCAAGTGACACAGACACACACTTACACCAAGTAACACAGACATACACTGACACCAAGTAACAAAGACATACACTGACACCCAGTAACACAGACACACACTTACACCAAGTAACACAGACATACAATGACACCAAGTAACAAAGACATACACTGACACCCAGTAACATAGACAGACACTTACACCAAGTAACACAGGCATACAATGACACCAAGTAACAAAGACACACACTGACACCCAGTAACAAAGATATACACTGACTCCAAGTCACAAAGACATACACTGATACCCAGGAACACAGACGCACACTGACACCCAGTAACAAAGACATACACTGATACCAAGTCACAAAGACATACACTGAAACCCAGTCACACAGACACACACTGACACCCAGTAACAAAGACATACACTGATACCAAGTCACAAAGGCATACACTTATACCCAGTAACACAGCCACACACTGACACCAAGTAACAAAGACATACACAGACACAGAGTAACAAAGACACACACTTACACCAAGTAACACAGACACACACTGACACCCAGTAACACAGACACGCACTTACACCAAGTAACACAGACATACACTGACACCAAGTAATAAAGACATACACTGATACCCAGTAACACAGACACACACTGACACCAAGTAACAAAGACATACACTGATGCCAAGTCACAAAGACATACACTGATACCCAGTAACACAGACACACACTGACACCAAGTAACAAAGACATACACAGACACCAAGTAACTAAGACACACACTTACACCAAGTAACACAGACATACACTTACACCAAGTAACACAGACATACACTGACACCAAGTAACAAAGACATACACTGATACCCAGTAACACAAACACACACTGGGGCGGTGGGGAGGGGGGGCACATTGGCGCAGTGGTTAGCACCGCAGCCACACAGCTCCAGGGACCCGGGTTCGATTCTGGGGACTGCCTGTGCGGAGTTTGCAGGTTCTCCCGGTGTCTGCGTGGGTTTCCTCCGGGTTCTCCGGTTTCCTCCCACATGCCAAAGACTTGCAGGTTGATAGGTTAATTGGCCATCATAAATTGCCCCTAGTATAGGTAGGTGGTAGGGAAATATATAGGGACAGGTGGGGATGTGCTAGGAATACGGGATTAGTGTCGGATTAGTATAAATGGGTGGTTGATGGTCGGCACAGACTCGGTGGGCCGAAGGGCCTGTCAAAGTGCCGTATCTCCAAACTAAACTAAATACTGACACCTTGTGTCAAAGATACACACTGACACCTAGTAACAAAGACATGCACTGACACCCAGCAACAAAGACATACACTGACACCAAGTCACAAACACACACACTGACACCAAGTGACAAAGACATACGCGAACACGAAAGAACAAAGAAATACACTGATACCCAGTAACACAGACACACACTGACACCCAGTTAGAAACACACACTTACACCAAGTCACAAAGACACACACTGACACCAAGTCACAAAGACGTACACTGACACCAAGTCACAAAGACATACACTGATACACAGACACACACTTACACCAAGTAACGCCGACATACACTGACACCAAGTAACAAAGACATACACTGATACCCAGTATCACAGACACACACTTGCACCAACTAACAAAGACATACACAGACACCAAATCACAAATACAAACACTGACACCCAGTAACAAAGACATGCACTGACACAAAGTCACAAAGTCATACACTGACACCCAGTAACACAGACACACACTGACACCCAGTAACAAAGACGCACACTGATACCAAGTAACAAAGACACACACTTACACCAAGTAACACAGACAAACACTGACACCAAGTAACAAAGACATACACTGATACCCAGGAACACAGACACACACTTACACCAAGTAACACAGACACACTCTTACACCAAGTAACAAAGACATACACTTACACCAAGTAACACAGACATACACTGACACCAAGTAACAAAGACATACAATTACACCAAGTAACAAAGATACACACTTACACCAAGTATCACAGATATACACTGCCACCAAGTAGCAAAGACATACACTGATACCCAGTAAAATAGACACACACTTACAACAAGTAACACAGACATACACTGACACCAAGTAACAAAGACATACAATGATACCCAGGAACACAGACACACACTGACACCAAGTAACACAGACACACACTGACACCAAGTAACAAAGACATACACTTACACCAAGTAACAAAATCATACACTGACACCAAGTAACACAGACACACACTTACACCAAGCAACAAAGTCATACACTGACACCAAGTGACACAGACACACACTTTCACCAAGTAACACAGACATACACTGACACCAAGTAACAAAGACATGCACTGACACCCAGTAACACAGACACACACTTACACCAAGTAACACAGACATACAATGTCACCAAGTAACAAAGACATACACTGACACCCAGTAACACAGACAGACACTTACACCAAGTAACACAGGCACACAATGACACCAAATAACAAAGACACACACTGACACCCAGTAACAAAGACAAACACTGACTCCAAGTCACAAAGACATACACTGATACCCAGGAATACAGACACACACTGACACCCAGTAACAAAGACATACACTGATACCAACTCACAAAGACATACACTGAAACCCAGTAACACAGACACACACTGACACCCAGTAACAAAGACATACACTGATACCAAGTCACAAAGGCATACACTGATACCCAGTAACACAGACACACACTGACACCAAGTAACAAAGACATACACAGACACAGAGTAACAAAGACACACACTTACACCAAGTAACACAGACACACACTGACACCCAGTAACACAGACACACACTTACACCAAGTAACACAGACATACACTGACACCAAGTAACAAAGACATACACTGATACCCAGTAACACAGACACACACTGACACCCAGTTAGAAACACACACTGAACCCCAGTAACACAGACACACACTGACACCCAGTAACACAGACATACACGGACACCAAGTCACAAAGACACACAATTACACCCAGTAACAAAGACATACACTGACACCAAAGTCTCAAAGACATACACTGATACACAGACACACACTTACACCAAGTAACACAGACATACACTGACACCAAGTAACAAAGACATACACTGATACCCAGTATCACAGACACACACTTACACCAGGTAACAAAGACATACACTGACACCAAGTCACAAAGACACACACTGACACCCAGTAACAAAGACATACACTGACACCCAGCAACAAAGACATTCACTGATACCAAGTCACAAAGACATACACAGATACCCAGTAACACAGACACACACTGACACCCAGTAACAAAGACATACACTGATACCAAGTCAGAAAGACATACACTGATACCCAGTAACACAGACACACACTGACACCCAGTAACAAAGACATACACTGATACCAATCACAAAGATATTCACTGATACCCAGTTACACAGACATACACTGACACCAAGTAACAAAGACATACACTTACACCAAGTAACAAAGACACACACATACACCAAGTAACACAGACAAACACTGGCACCAAGTAACAAAGACATACACTGACACCAAGTAACAAAGACATACAATGATACCCAGGAACACAGACACACACTGACACCAAGTAACACAGACACACACTGACACCAAGTAACAAAGACATACACTTACACCAAGTAACAAAATCATACACTGACACCAAGTAACACAGACACACACTTACACCAAGTAACAAAGTCATACACTGACACCAAGTGACACAGACACACACTTACACCAAGTAACACAGACAGACACTGACACCAAGTAACAAAGACATACACTGACACCCAGTAACACAGACACACACTTACACCAAGTAACACAGACATACAATGACACCAAGTAACAAAGACATACACTGACACCCAGTAACACAGACAGATACGTACACCAAGTAACACAGGCATACAATGACACCAAGTAACAAAGACACACACTGACACCCAGTAACAAAGACATACACTGACTCCAAGTCACAAAGACATACACTGATACCCAGGAACACAGACACACACTGACACCCAGTAACAAAGACATACACTGATAGCAAGTCACAAAGACTTACACTGAAACCCAGTAACACAGACACACACTGACACCAAGTAACAAAGACATACACAGACACAGAGTAACACAGACACACACTTACACCAAGTAACACAGACATACACTGTCACCAAGTAACAAAGACATACACTGATGCCAAGTCACAAAGACATACACTGATACCCAGTAACACAGACACACACTGACACCAAGTAACAAAGACATACACAGACACCAGGTAACTAAGACACACACTTACACCAAGTAACACAGACACACACTGAAACCAAGTAACAAAGACATACACTGATACCCAGTAACACAAACACACACTGAGGCGGTGGGGAGGGGGGGGGGCACATTGGCGCAGTGGTTAACACCGCAGCCACACAGCTCCATGGACCCGGGTTCGATTCTGGGTACTGCCTGTGCGGAGTTTGCAAGTTCTCCCGGTGTCTGCGTGGGTTTCCTCCGGGTTCTCCGGTTTCCTCCCACATGCCAAAGACTTGCAGGTTGATAGGTTAATTGGCCATCATAAATTGCCCCTAGTATAGGTAGGTGGTAGGGAAATATATAGGGACAGGTGGGGATGTGATAGGAATACGGGATTAGTGTCGGATTAGTATAAATGGGTGGTTGATGGTCGGCACAGACTCGGTGGGCCGAAGGGCCTGTCAAAGTGCCGTATCTCCAAACTAAACCAAATACTGACACCTTGTGTCAAAGATACACACTGACACCTAGTAACAAAGACATGAACTGACACCCAGCAACAAAGACATACACTGACACCAAGTCACAAACACACACACTGACACCAAGTGACAAAGACATACGCGAACACGAAAGAACAAAGACATACACTGATACCCAGTAACACAGACACACACTGACACCCAGTTAGAAACACACACTTACACCAAGTCACAAAGACACACACTGACACCAAGACACAAAGACGTACACTGACACCAAGTCACAAAGACATACACTGACACCAAGTAACAAAGACATACACTGATACCCAGTATCACAGACACACACTTACACCAAGTAACAAAGACATACACAGACACCAAATCACAAATACAAACACTGACACCCAGTAACAAAGACATGCACTGACACAAAGTCACAAAGTCATACACTGATACCCAGTAACACAGACACACACTGACACCCAGTAACAAAGACGCACACTGATACCAAGAAACAAAGACACACACTTACACCAAGTAACACAGACATACACTGACACCAAGTAACAAAGACATACAATGATACCCAGTAACACAGACACACACTGACACCCAGTTAGAAACACACACTGAACCCCAGTAACACAGACACACACTGACACCCAGTAACACAGACATACACGGACACCAAGTCACAAAGACACACAATGACACCCAGTAACAAAGACATACACTGACACCAAAGTCTCAAAGACATACACTGATACACAGACACACACTTACACCAAGTAACACAGACATACACTGACACCAAGTAACAAAGACATACACTGATACCCAGTATCACAGACACACACTTACACCAGGTAACAAAGACATACACTGACACCAAGTCACAAAGACACACACTGACACCCAGTAACAAAGACATACACTGACACCCAGCAACAAAGACATTCACTGATACCAAGTCACAAAGACATACACAGATACCCAGTAACACAGACACACACTGACACCCAGTAACAAAGACATACACTGATACCAATCACAAAGATATTCACTGATACCCAGTTACACAGACATACACTGACACCAAGTAACAAAGACATACACTTACACCAAGTAACAAAGACACACACATACACCAAGTAACACAGACAAACACTGGCACCAAGTAACAAAGAGATACACTGACACCAAGTAACAAAGACATACAATGATACCCAGGAACACAGACACACACTGACACCAAGTAACACAGACACACACTGACACCAAGTAACAAAGACATACACTTACACCAAGTAACAAAATCATACACTGACACCAAGTAACACAGACACACACTTACACCAAGTAACAAAGTCATACACTGACACCAAGTGACACAGACACACACTTACACCAAGTAACACAGACATACACTGACACCAAGTAACAAAGACATACACTGACACCCAGTAACACAGACACACACTTACACCAAGTAACACAGACATACAATGACACCAAGTAACAAAGACATACACTGACACCCAGTAACACAGACAGACACGTACACCAAGTAACACAGGCATACAATGACACCAAGTAACAAAGACACACACTGACACCCAGTAACAAAGACATACACTGACTCCAAGTCACAAAGACATACACTGATACCCAGGAACACAGACACACACTGACACCCAGTAACAAAGACATACACTGATAGCAAGTCACAAAGACTTACACTGAAACCCAGTAACACAGACACACACTGACACCAAGTAACAAAGACATACACAGACACAGAGTAACAAAGACACACACTTACACCAAGTAACACAGACACACACTGACACCCAGTAACACAGACACACACTTACACCAAGTAACACAGACATACACTGTCACCAAGTAACAAAGACATACACTGATGCCAAGTCACAAAGACATACACTGATACCCAGTAACACAGACACACACTGACACCAAGTAACAAAGACATACACAGACACCAGGTAACTAAGACACACACTTACACCAAGTAACACAGACATACACTGACACCAAGTAACAAAGACATACACTGATACCCAGTAACACAAACACACACTGAGGCGGTGGGGAGGGGGGGGCACATTGGCGCAGTGGTTAACACCGCAGCCACACAGCTCCATGGACCCGGGTTCGATTCTGGGTACTGCCTGTGCGGAGTTTGCAAGTTCTCCCGGTGTCTGCGTGGGTTTCCTCCGGGTTCTCCGGTTTCCTCCCACATGCCAAAGACTTGCAGGTTGATAGGTTAATTGGCCATCATAAATTGCCCCTAGTATAGGTAGGTGGTAGGGAAATATATAGGGACAGGTGGGGATGTGATAGGAATACGGGATTAGTGTCGGATTAGTATAAATGGGTGGTTGATGGTCGGCACAGACTCGGTGGGCCGAAGGGCCTGTCAAAGTGCCGTATCTCCAAACTAAACCAAATACTGACACCTTGTGTCAAAGATACACACTGACACCTAGTAACAAAGACATGAACTGACACCCAGCAACAAAGACATACACTGACACCAAGTCACAAACACACACACTGACACCAAGTGACAAAGACATACGCGAACACGAAAGAACAAAGACATACACTGATACCCAGTAACACAGACACACACTGACACCCAGTTAGAAACACACACTTACACCAAGTCACAAAGACACACACTGACACCAAGAAACAAAGACGTACACTGACACCAAGTCACAAAGACATACACTGACACCAAGTAACAAAGACATACACTGATACCCAGTATCACAGACACACACTTACACCAAGTAACAAAGACATACACAGACACCAAATCACAAATACAAACACTGACACCCAGTAACAAAGACATGCACTGACACAAAGTCACAAAGTCATACACTGATACCCAGTAACACAGACACACACTGACACCCAGTAACAAAGACGCACACTGATACCAAGTAACAAAGACACACACTTACACCAAGTAACACAGACATACACTGACACCAAGTAACAAAGACATACAATGATACCCAGGAACACAGACACACACTGACACCAAGTAACACAGACACACACTGACACCAAGTAACAAAGACATACACTTACACCAAGTAACAAAATCATACACTGACACCAAGTAACACAGACACACACTTACACCAAGTAACAAAGTCATACACTGACACCAAGTGACACAGACACACACTTACACCAAGTAACACAGACAGACACTGACACCAAGTAACAAAGACATAAACTGACACCCAGTAACACAGACACACACTTACACCAAGTAACACAGACATACAATGACACCAAGTACAAAGACATACACTGACACCCAGTAACACAGACAGACACTTACACCAAGTAACACAGGCAAACAATGACACCAAGTAACAAAGACACACACTGACACCCAGTAACAAAGACATACACTGACTCCAAGTCACAAAGACATACACTGATACCCAGGAACACAGACGCACACTGACACCCAGTAACAAAGACATACACTGATACCAAGTCACAAAGACATACACTGAAACCCAGTAACACAGACACACACTGACACCCAGTAACAAAGACATACACTGATACCAAGTCACAAAGGCATACACTTATACCCAGTAACACAGCCACACACTGACACCAAGTAACAAAGACATACACAGACACAGAGTAACAAAGACACACACTTACACCAAGTAACACAGACATACACTGATACCCAGTATCACAGACACACACTTACACCAGGTAACAAAGACATACACTGACACCAAGTCACAAAGACACACACTGACACCCAGTAACAAAGACATACACTGACACCCAGCAACAAAGACATTCACTGATACCAAGTCACAAAGACATACACAGATACCCAGTAACACAGACACACACTGACACCCAGTAACAAAGACATACACTGATACCAAGTCAGAAAGACATACACTGATACCCAGTAACACAGACACACACTGACACCCAGTAACAAAGACATACACTGATACCAATCACAAAGATATTCACTGATACCCAGTTACACAGACATACACTGACACCAAGTAACAAAGACATACACTTACACCAAGTAACAAAGACACACACATACACCAAGTAACACAGACAAACACTGGCACCAAGTAACAAAGACATACACTGACACCAAGTAACAAAGACATACAATGATACCCAGGAACACAGACACACACTGACACCAAGTAACACAGACACACACTGACACCAAGTAACAAAGACATACACTTACACCAAGTAACAAAATCATACACTGACACCAAGTAACACAGACACACACTTACACCAAGTAACAAAGTCATACACTGACACCAAGTGACACAGACACACACTTACACCAAGTAACACAGACATACACTGACACCAAGTAACAAAGACATACACTGACACCCAGTAACACAGACACACACTTACACCAAGTAACACAGACATACAATGACACCAAGTAACAAAGACATACACTGACACCCAGTAACACAGACAGACACGTACACCAAGTAACACAGGCATACAATGACACCAAGTAACAAAGACACACACTGACACCCAGTAACAAAGACATACACTGACTCCAAGTCACAAAGACATACACTGATACCCAGGAACACAGACACACACTGACACCCAGTAACAAAGACATACACTGATAGCAAGTCACAAAGACTTACACTGAAACCCAGTAACACAGACACACACTGACACCAAGTAACAAAGACATACACAGACACAGAGTAACACAGACACACACTTACACCAAGTAACACAGACATACACTGTCACCAAGTAACAAAGACATACACTGATGCCAAGTCACAAAGACATACACTGATACCCAGTAACACAGACACACACTGACACCAAGTAACAAAGACATACACAGACACCAGGTAACTAAGACACACACTTACACCAAGTAACACAGACACACACTGAAACCAAGTAACAAAGACATACACTGATACCCAGTAACACAAACACACACTGAGGCGGTGGGGAGGGGGGGGGGCACATTGGCGCAGTGGTTAACACCGCTGCCACACAGCTCCATGGACCCGGGTTCGATTCTGGGTACTGCCTGTGCGGAGTTTGCAAGTTCTCCCGGTGTCTGCGTGGGTTTCCTCCGGGTTCTCCGGTTTCCTCCCACATGCCAAAGACTTGCAGGTTGATAGGTTAATTGGCCATCATAAATTTCCCCTAGTATAGGTAGGTGGTAGGGAAATATATAGGGACAGGTGGGGATGTGATAGGAATACGGGATTAGTGTCGGATTAGTATAAATGGGTGGTTGATGGTCGGCACAGACTCGGTGGGCCGAAGGGCCTGTCAAAGTGCCGTATCTCCAAACTAAACCAAATACTGACACCTTGTGTCAAAGATACACACTGACACCTAGTAACAAAGACATGAACTGACACCCAGCAACAAAGACATACACTGACACCAAGTCACAAACACACACACTGACACCAAGTGACAAAGACATACGCGAACACGAAAGAACAAAGACATACACTGATACCCAGTAACACAGACACACACTGACACCCAGTTAGAAACACACACTTACACCAAGTCACAAAGACACACACTGACACCAAGACACAAAGACGTACACTGACACCAAGTCACAAAGACATACACTGACACCACGTAACAAAGACATACACTGATACCCAGTATCACAGACACACACTTACACCAAGTAACAAAGACATACACAGACACCAAATCACAAATACAAACACTGACACCCAGTAACAAAGACATGCACTGACACAAAGTCACAAAGTCATACACTGATACCCAGTAACACAGACACACACTGACACCCAGTAACAAAGACGCACACTGATACCAAGAAACAAAGACACACACTTACACCAAGTAACACAGACATACACTGACACCAAGTAACAAAGACATACAATGATACCCAGTAACACAGACACACACTGACACCCAGTTAGAAACACACACTGAACCCCAGTAACACAGACACACACTGACACCCAGTAACACAGACATACACGGACACCAAGTCACAAAGACGCACAATGACACCCAGTAACAAAGACATACACTGACACCAAAGTCGCAAAGACATACACTGATACACAGACACACACTTACACCAAGTAACACAGACATACACTGACACCAAGTAACAAAGACATACACTGATACCCAGTATCACAGACACACACTTACACCAGGTAACAAAGACATACACTGACACCAAGTCACAAAGACACACACTGACACCCAGTAACAAAGACATACACTGACACCCAGCAACAAAGACATTCACTGATACCAAGTCACAAAGACATACACAGATACCCAGTAACACAGACACACACTGACACCCAGTAACAAAGACATACACTGATACCAATCACAAAGATATTCACTGATACCCAGTTACACAGACATACACTGACACCAAGTAACAAAGACATACACTTACACCAAGTAACAAAGACACACACATACACCAAGTAACACAGACAAACACTGGCACCAAGTAACAAAGAGATACACTGACACCAAGTAACAAAGACATACAATGATACCCAGGAACACAGACACACACTGACACCAAGTAACACAGACACACACTGACACCAAGTAACAAAGACATACACTTACACCAAGTAACACAATCATACACTGACACCAAGTAACACAGACACACACTTACACCAAGTAACAAAGTCATACACTGACACCAAGTGACACAGACACACACTTACACCAAGTAACACAGACATACACTGACACCAAGTAACAAAGACATACACTGACACCCAGTAACACAGACACACACTTACACCAAGTAACACAGACATACAATGACACCAAGTAACAAAGACATACACTGACACCCAGTAACACAGACAGACACGTACACCAAGTAACACAGGCATACAATGACACCAAGTAACAAAGACACACACTGACACCCAGTAACAAAGACATACACTGACTCCAAGTCACAAAGACATACACTGATACCCAGGAACACAGACACACACTGACACCCAGTAACAAAGACATACACTGATAGCAAGTCACAAAGACTTACACTGAAACCCAGTAACACAGACACACACTGACACCAAGTAACAAAGACATACACAGACACAGAGTAACAAAGACACACACTTACACCAAGTAACACAGACACACACTGACACCCAGTAACACAGACACACACTTACACCAAGTAACACAGACATACACTGTCACCAAGTAACAAAGACATACACTGATGCCAAGTCACAAAGACATACACTGATACCCAGTAACACAGACACACACTGACACCAAGTAACAAAGACATACACAGACACCAGGTAACTAAGACACACACTTACACCAAGTAACACAGACATACACTGACACCAAGTAACAAAGACATACACTGATACCCAGTAACACAAACACACACTGAGGCGGTGGGGAGGGGGGGGCACATTGGCGCAGTGGTTAACACCGCAGCCACACAGCTCCATGGACCCGGGTTCGATTCTGGGTACTGCCTGTGCGGAGTTTGCAAGTTCTCCCGGTGTCTGCGTGGGTTTCCTCCGGGTTCTCCGGTTTCCTCCCACATGCCAAAGACTTGCAGGTTGATAGGTTAATTGGCCATCATAAATTGCCCCTAGTATAGGTAGGTGGTAGGGAAATATATAGGGACAGGTGGGGATGTGATAGGAATACGGGATTAGTGTCGGATTAGTATAAATGGGTGGTTGATGGTCGGCACAGACTCGGTGGGCCGAAGGGCCTGTCAAAGTGCCGTATCTCCAAACTAAACCAAATACTGACACCTTGTGTCAAAGATACACACTGACACCTAGTAACAAAGACATGAACTGACACCCAGCAACAAAGACATACACTGACACCAAGTCACAAACACACACACTGACACCAAGTGACAAAGACATACGCGAACACGAAAGAACAAAGACATACACTGATACCCAGTAACACAGACACACACTGACACCCAGGTAGAAACACACACTTACACCAAGTCACAAAGACACACACTGACACCAAGAAACAAAGACGTACACTGACACCAAGTCACAAAGACATACACTGACACCAAGTAACAAAGACATACACTGATACCCAGTATCACAGACACACACTTACACCAAGTAACAAAGACATACACAGACACCAAATCACAAATACAAACACTGACACCCAGTAACAAAGACATGCACTGACACAAAGTCACAAAGTCATACACTGATACCCAGTAACACAGACACACACTGACACCCAGTAACAAAGACGCACACTGATACCAAGTAACAAAGACACACACTTACACCAAGTAACACAGACATACACTGACACCAAGTAACAAAGACATACAATGATACCCAGGAACACAGACACACACTGACACCAAGTAACACAGACACACACTGACACCAAGTAACAAAGACATACACTTACACCAAGTAACAAAATCATACACTGACACCAAGTAACACAGACACACACTTACACCAAGTAACAAAGTCATACACTGACACCAAGTGACACAGACACACACTTACACCAAGTAACACAGACAGACACTGACACCAAGTAACAAAGACATAAACTGACACCCAGTAACACAGACACACACTTACACCAAGTAACACAGACATACAATGACACCAAGTACAAAGACATACACTGACACCCAGTAACACAGACAGACACTTACACCAAGTAACACAGGCATACAATGACACCAAGTAACAAAGACACACACTGACACCCAGTAACAAAGACATACACTGACTCCAAGTCACAAAGACATACACTGATACCCAGGAACACAGACGCACACTGACACCCAGTAACAAAGACATACACTGATACCAAGTCACAAAGACATACACTGAAACCCAGTAACACAGACACACACTGACACCCAGTAACAAAGACATACACTGATACCAAGTCACAAAGGCATACACTTATACCCAGTAACACAGCCACACACTGACACCAAGTAACAAAGACATACACAGACACAGAGTAACAAAGACACACACTTACACCAAGTAACACAGACACACACTGACACCCAGTAACACAGACACACACTTACACCAAGTAACACAGACATACACTGACACCAAGTAATAAAGACATACACTGATACCCAGTAACACAGACACACACTGACACCAAGTAACAAAGACATACACTGATGCCAAGTCACAAAGACATACACTGATACCCAGTAACACAGACACACACTGACACCAAGTAACAAAGACATACACAGACACCAAGTAACTAAGACACACACTTACACCAAGTAACACAGACATACACTGACACCAAGTAACAAAGACATACACTGATACCCAGTAACACAAACACACACTGGGGCGGTGGGGAGGGGGGGCACATTGGCGCAGTGGTTAGCACCGCAGCCACACAGCTCCAGGGACCCGGGTTCGATTCTGGGGACTGCCTGTGCGGAGTTTGCAAGTTCTCCCGGTGTCTGCGTGGGTTTCCTCCGGGTTCTCCGGTTTCCTCCCACATGCCAAAGACTTGCAGGTTGATAGGTTAATTGGCCATCATAAATTGCCCCTAGTATAGGTAGGTGGTAGGGAAATATATAGGGACAGGTGGGGATGTGATAGGAATACGGGATTAGTGTCGGATTAGTATAAATGGGTGGTTGATGGTCGGCACAGACTCGGTGGGCCGAAGGGCCTGTCAAAGTGCCGTATCTCCAAACTAAACTAAATACTGACACCTTGTGTCAAAGATACACACTGACACCTAGTAACAAAGACATGCACTGATACCCAGCAACAAAGACATACACTGACACCAAGTCACAAACACACACACTGACACCAAGTGACAAAGACATACGCGAACACGAAAGAACAAAGAAATACACTGATACCCAGTAACACAGACACACACTGACACCCAGTTAGAAACACACACTTACAACAAGTCACAAAGACACACACTGACACCAAGTCACAAAGACGTACACTGACACCAAGTCACAAAGACATACACTGATACACAGACACACACTTACACCAAGTAACGCAGATATACACTGACACCAAGTCACAAAGACATACACTGATACCCAGTAACAAAGACATACACTGACTCCAAGTCACAAAGACATACACTGATACCCAGGAACACAGACGCACACTGACACCCAGTAACAAAGACATACACTGATACCAAGTCACAAAGACATACACTGAAACCCAGTAACACAGACACACACTGACACCCAGTAACAAAGACATACACTGATACCAAGTCACAAAGGCATACACTTATACCCAGTAACACAGCCACACACTGACACCAAGTAACAAAGACATACACAGACACAGAGTAACAAAGACACACACTTACACCAAGTAACACAGACACACACTGACACCCAGTAACACAGACACACACTTACACCAAGTAACACAGACATACACTGACACCAAGTAATAAAGACATACACTGATACCCAGTAACACAGACACACACTGACACCAAGTAACAAAGACATACACTGATGCCAAGTCACAAAGACATACACTGATACCCAGTAACACAGACACACACTGACACCAAGTAACAAAGACATACACAGACACCAAGTAACTAAGACACACACTTACACCAAGTAACACAGACATACACTGACACCAAGTAACAAAGACATACACTGATACCCAGTAACACAAACACACACTGGGGCGGTGGGGAGGGGGGGCACATTGGCGCAGTGGTTAGCACCGCAGCCACACAGCTCCAGGGACCCGGGTTCGATTCTGGGGACTGCCTGTGCGGAGTTTGCAAGTTCTCCCGGTGTCTGCGTGGGTTTCCTCCGGGTTCTCCGGTTTCCTCCCACATGCCAAAGACTTGCAGGTTGATAGGTTAATTGGCCATCATAAATTGCCCCTAGTATAGGTAGGTGGTAGGGAAATATATAGGGACAGGTGGGGATGTGATAGGAATACGGGATTAGTGTCGGATTAGTATAAATGGGTGGTTGATGGTCGGCACAGACTCGGTGGGCCGAAGGGCCTGTCAAAGTGCCGTATCTCCAAACTAAACTAAATACTGACACCTTGTGTCAAAGATACACACTGACACCTAGTAACAAAGACATGCACTGATACCCAGCAACAAAGACATACACTGACACCAAGTCACAAACACACACACTGACACCAAGTGACAAAGACATACGCGAACACGAAAGAACAAAGAAATACACTGATACCCAGTAACACAGACACACACTGACACCCAGTTAGAAACACACACTTACAACAAGTCACAAAGACACACACTGACACCAAGTCACAAAGACGTACACTGACACCAAGTCACAAAGACATACACTGATACCCAGTATCACAGACACACACTTACACCAGGTAACAAAGACATACACTGACACCAAGTCACAAAGACACACACTGACACCCAGTAACAAAGACATACACTGACACCCAGCAACAAAGACATTCACTGATACCAAGTCACAAAGACATACACAGATACCCAGTAACACAGACACACACTGACACCAAGTAACAAAGACATACACTGATACCAAGTCAGAAAGACATACACTGATACCCAGTAACACAGACACACACTGACACCCAGTAACAAAGACATACACTGATACCAATCACAAAGATATTCACTGATACCCAGTTACACAGACACACACTGACACCAAGTAACAAAGACATACACTTACACCAAGTAACAAAGACACACACATACACCAAGTAACACAGACATACACTGACACCAAGTAACAAAGACATACACTGACACCAAGTAACAAAGACATACACTTACACCAAGTAACAAAGACAGACAATTACACCAAGTAACAAAGACATACACTTGCACCATGTATTTTGACATACACTGATACCAATCACAAAGACATTCACTGACACACAGTAACAAAGACATACACTGGCACCAAGTCACAAATGCATCCACTGATACCCAGTAACACAGACACATAATTACACCTAGTAACAAAGACAGACACTGATACCCAGTAACACAGACACACACTTACACCAAGTAACAAAGACATACACTGACACACGGTTACAAAGACATACACTGACACCCAGTAACACAGACACACACGGACACCAAAAAACAAAGACACACACTTACACCAAGTATCACAGATATACAATGACACCAAGTACCAAAGACATGCACTGACACCCAGTAACACAGACACACACGGACACCAAGTAACAAAGACACAGACTTACACCAAGTAACACAGACACACACTGACACCCAGTAACACAGATAAACACTAATAAACAGTAACAAAGACATACAATGACACCAAGTAACAGAGACACACACAGACACCCAGTAACAAAGACATACACTGACACACAGTTAGAAACACACACTGACCCCCAGTAACACAGACACACACTGACCCCCAGCAACACAGACATACACTGACACCAAGTCACAAAGACATACACTTACACGAAGTAACAAAGACAGACAATTACACCAAGTAACAAAGACATACACTTACACCAAGTATTTTGACATACACTGACACCAAGAATCAAAGACATACACTGATACCCAGTAAAACAGACACACACTTACACCAAGTAACAAAGACATACACTGACACCCAATAACACAGACAAACACTTACACCAAGTAACGCAGACATACACTGACACCAAGAAACAAAGACATCCACTGCTACCCAAATACACAGACAGACACGGACAACAAGTAACAAAGACAAAGACTTACACCAAGTAACATAGACATACACTGACACCAAGTCACAAAGACATACACTGATACACAGACACACACTTACACCCAGTAACAAAGACATACACTGATACCAAGTCACAAAGACATACACTGATACCCAGTAACACAGACACACACTGACACCCAGTAACAAAGACACTCACTGATGCCAAGTCACAAAGACATACACTGAAACCCAGTAACACAGACACACAGTGACACCAAGTAACAAAGACATACACAGACACCAAGTAACAAAGACACTCACTTACACCAAGTAATGCAGACATACACTGACACCAAGTAAAAAAGACATACACTGATACCCAGGAACACTGACACACAATGACACCCAGTAACAAAGACATACACTGATACCAAGTCACAAAGGCATACACTGATACCCAGTAACACAGACACACACTGACACCCAGTAACAAAGACGCACACTGATACCAAGTCACAAAGACATACACTGATACCCAGTAACACAGACACACACTGACACCCAGTAACAAAGACATACACTGTTACCAAGTCACAAAGACATACACTGATACCCAGTAACACAGACACACACTGACACCCAGTAACAAAGACATACACAGACACCAAGTAACAAAGACACACACTTACACCAAGGAACACACAAACACTGACACCAAGTAACAAAGACATACCCTGATACCCAGGAACACAGACACACACTTACACCAAGTAACACAGACACACTCTTACACCAAGTAACAAAGACATACACTTACACCAAGTAACACAGACATACACTGACACAAAGTAACAAAGACATACAATTACACCAAGTAACAAAGATACACACTTACACCAAGTATCACAGATATACACTGACACCAAGTAGCAAAGACATACAATGATACCCAGGAACACAGACACACACTGACAACAAGGAACACAGACACACACAGACACCAAGTAACAAAGACATACACTTACACCAAGTAACATTTTCATACATTGACACCAAGTAACACAGACACACACTTACACCAAGTATCAAAGTCATACACTGACACCAAGTGACACAGACACACACTTACACCAAGTAACACAGACATACACTGACACCAAGTAACAAAGAAATACACTGACACCCAGTAACACAGACACACAGTTACACCAAGTAACACAGACATACAATGACACCAAGTAACAAAGACATACACTGACACCCAGTAACACAGACACACACTTACACCAAGTAACACAGACATACAATGACACCAAGTAACAAAGACACACACTGACACCCAGTAACAAAGACATACACTGACTCCAAGTCACAAAGACATACACTGATACCCAGGAACACAGACACACACTGACACCCAGTAACAAAGACATACACTGATACCAAGTCACAAAGACATACACTGAAACCCAGTAACACAGACACACACTGACACCCAGTAACAAAGACATACACAGACACAGAGTAACAAAGACACACACTTACACCAAGTAACACAGACACACACTGACACCCAGTAACACAGACACACACTTACACCAAGTAACACAGACACACAATGACACCCAGTAACAAAGACATACACTGACACCAAAGTCTCAAAGACATACACTGATACACAGACACACACTTACACCAAGTAACACAGACATACACTGACACCAAGTAACAATGACATACACTGATACCCAGTATCACAGACACACACTTACACCAGGGAACAAAGACATACACTGACACCAAGTCACAAAGACACACACTGACACCCAGTAACAAAGACATACACTGACACCCAGCAATTAAGACATTCACTGATACCAAGTCACAAAGACATACACAGATACCCAGTAACACAGACACACACTGACACCCAGTAACAAAGACATACACTGATACCAATCACAAAGATATTCACTGATACCCAGTTACACAGACACACACTGACACCAAGTAACAAAGACATGCACTGACACCAAGTAACAAAGACATACACTTACACCAAGTAACAAAGACACACACATACACCAAGTAACACAGACATACACTGACACCAAGTAACAAAGACATACACTGACACCAAGTAACAAAGAAATACACTTACACCAAGTAACAAAGACAGACAATTACACCCAGTAACAAAGACATACACTGATACCAATCACAAAGATATTCACTGATACCCAGTTACACAGACACACACTGACACCAAGTAACAAAGACATGCACTGACACCAAGTAACAAAGACATACACTTACACCAAGTAACAAAGACACACACATACACCAAGTAACACAGACATACACTGACACCAAGTAACAAAGACATACACTGACACCAAGTAACAAAGAAATACACTTACACCAAGTAACAAAGACAGACAATTACACCAAGTAACAAAGACATACACTTGCACCATGTATTTTGACATACACTGATACCAATCACAAAGACATACACTGGCACCAAGTCACAAAGGCATACACTGATACCCAGTAACACAGACACACACTTACACCAAGTAACAAAGACATACACTGACACACAGTAACAAAGACATACACTGACACCCAGTAACACAGACACACACGGACACCAAAAAACAAAGACACACACTTACACCAAGTAACACAGACACACACTGACACCCAGTAACACAGACACACACTTACGCCATTTAACACAGACAGACACTGACACCAAGCAACAAAGACATACACTGATACCCAGTAACACAGACACACACTTACACCAAGTAACACATACATACACTGACACCAAGTAACAAAGACATACACTGACACCAAGTAACAAAGACATACAATTACACCAAGTAACAAAGACACACACTTACACCAAGTATCACAGATATACAATGACACCAAGTAACAAAGACATGCACTGACACCCAGTAACACAGACACACACCTACACCAAGTAACAAAGACACAGACTTACACCAAGTAACACAGACACACACTGACACCCAGTAACACAGACACACACTTACACCAAGTAACACAGACATACACTGACACCAAGTAACAAAGACATACACTGATACCCAGTAACACAGACACACACTTACACCAAGTAACACAGACATACACTGACACCAAGTCACAAAGACACACACTGATACCCAGGAACACAGACAAACAATGACACCAAGTAACAAAGACATACAAAGACACCAAGTAACAAAGACACACACTTACACCAAGTATCTTCTTTTCTTTTTTTCTTTTGGGCCTCCTTATCTCGAGAGACAATGGATACGCGCCTGGAGGTGGTCAGTGGTTTGTGAAGCAGCGCCTGGAGTGGCTATAATGGCCAATTCTGGAGTAACAGGCTCTTCCACAGGTGCTGCAGAGAAATTTGTTTGTTGGGGCTGTTGCACAGTTGGCTCTCCCCTTGCGCCTCTGTCTTTTTTCCTGCCAACTACTAAGTCTCTTCGACTCGCCACAATTTAGCCCTGTCTTTATGGCTGCCCGCCAGCTCTGGCGAATGCTGGCAACTGACTCCCACGACTTGTGATCAATGTCACACGATTTCATGTCGCGTTTGCAGACGTCTTTATAACGGAGACATGGACGGCCGGTGGGTCTGATACCAGTGGCGAGCTCGCTGTACAATGTGTCTTTGGGGATCCTGCCATCTTCCATGCGGCTCACATGGCCAAGCCATCTCAAGCGCCGCTGACTCAGTAGTGTGTATAAGCTGGGGATGTTGGCCGCTTCAAGGACTTCTGTGTTGGAGATATAGTCCTGCCACCTGATGCCAAGTATTCTCCGAAGGCAGCGAAGATGGAATGAATTGAGACGTCGCTCTTGGCTGGCATACGTTGTCCAGGCCTCGCTGCCGTAGAGCAAGGTACTGAGGACACAGGCCTGATACACTCGGACTTTTGTGTTCCGTGTCAGTGCGCCATTTTGCCACAATCTCTTGGCCAGTCTGAACATAGCAGTGGAAGCCTTACCCATGCGCTTGTTGATTTCTGCATCTAGAGACAGGTTACTGGTGATAGTTGAGCCTAGGTAGGTGAACTCTTGAACCACTTCCAGAGCGTGGTCGCCAAAATTGATGGATGGAGCATTTCTGACATCCTGCCCCATGATGTTCGTTTTCTTGAGGCTGATGGTTAGGCCAAATTCATTGCAGGCAGACGCAAACCTGTCGATGAGACTCTGCAGGCATTCTTCAGTGTGAGATGTTAAAGCTGCATCGTCAGCAAAGAGGAGTTCTCTGATGAGGACTTTCCGTACTTTGGACTTCGCTCTTAGACGGGCAAGGTTGAACAACCTGCCCCCTGATCTTATGTGGAGGAAAATTCCTTCTTCAGAGGATTTGAACGCATGTGAAAGCAGCAGGGAGAAGAAAATCCCAAAAAGTGTGGGTGCGAGAACACAGCCCTGTTTCACACCACTCAGGATAGGAAAGGGCTCTGATGAGGAGCCACCATGTTGAATTGTGCCTTTCATATTGTCATGGAATGAGGTGATGATACTTAGTAGCTTTGGTGGACATCCGATCTTTTCTAGTAGTCTGAAGAGACCACGTCTGCTGACGAGGTCAAAGGCTTTGGTGAGATCAATGAAAGCAATGTAGAGGGGCATCTGCTGTTCACGGCATTTCTCCTGTATCTGACGAAGGGAGAACAGCATGTCAATAGTTGATCTCTCTGCACGAAAGCCACACTGTGCCTCAGGGTAGACGCGCTCGGCCAGCTTCTGGAGCCTGTTCAGAGCGACTCGAGCAAAGGCTTTCCCCACTATGCTGAGCAGGGAGATTCCACGGTAGTTGTTGCAGTCACCGCGGTCACCTTTGTTTTTATAGAGGGTGATGATGTTGGCATCGCGCATGTCCTGGGGTACTGCTCCCTCGTCCCAGCACAGGCATAGCAGTTCATGTAGTGCTGAGAGTATAGCAGGCTTGGCACTCTTGATTATTTCAGGGGTAATGCTGTCCTTCCCAGGGGCTTTTCCGCTGGCTAGGGAATCAATGGCATCACTGAGTTCCGATTTGGTTGGCTGTATGTCCAGCTCATCCATGACTGGTAGAGGCTGGGCTGCATTGAGGGCAGTCTCAGTGACAGCATTCTCCCTGGAGGACAGTTCTAGGTATTGCTCAACCCAGCGGTCCATCTGTTTGCGTTGGTCAGTGATTATGTCCCCCGATTTAGATTTGAGGGGGGTGATCTTCTTGATGGTTGGCCCAAGAGCTCTCTTCATGCCATCATACATTCCTCTGATGTTTCCGGTGTCTGAGGCCAGCTGAATATGACTGCATAGGTGTTGCCAGTAGTCGTTTGCGCAACGCCTAGCTGTTCTTTGTGCAGTACTTCTGGCTGCTTTAAGTGCTGCGGATGTTAAATCGCTGGGGGCTTTCTTGTAGTTCAAAAGTGCAATGCGCTTAGCGGCTATGACAGGTTCCAGCTCTTCATTATGAGATTGAAACCAGTCTGCATTTCTCTTCGCACTTTTGCCGTAGGTGGTCAAAGCTGACTCATAGATGGCGTCTCTGATGTGGGCCCACTTGGTCTCAGCATCCCCTGTGGGAGTGTTTTGAAGGGCTGTTACAAGTGAATTTAGAAATTTTTGTAACAGCTGTGGGTGAGAAATTCTGCTCGTGTTGATGCGCGGGTGGCCCTTCTGCTTGGAATGATGCAACTTCTTTGGTCTGAGTCTAACCTTGCTGCACACCAGGGAGTGGTCGGTGTCGCAGTCCGCACTGTGGAAGCTGCGTGTGATTTGAACACTGTTTAAGGCGGCTCGCCTTGTGACAATGAGGTCTAGCTGGTGCCAACGACGTGATCTTGGGTGCCTCCATGAAACCTGGTGACAGGGTTTAGTGTGAAAGAACGAGTTGGTGATGCAGAGGTTATGATAGGTACACAACTCAAGCAGTCTCTGCCCGTTCTCATTCATCCTTCCAACGCCATAGCGCCCAAGGCAGGAGGGCCATGAGTCATGGTCGTCCCCAACCGTGGCATTAAAGTCCCCCAGCAGGAATAGGTGTTCGGTGTTGGGGATGCTGCTAATGATGTTATGGAGTTGTTCATAGAACTGGTCTTTAGCTTCAGGTGCGGAACAGAGTGTTGGAGCATAGATGCTGAGTAGGTGTACTGGACCAGAGGTGGTGAGCAGTCGGATGGACAGTATGCGTTCCGAGCCATTTGAGGGAGGCTCTATCACAGATGTACAATGACACCAAGTAACAAAGACATGCACTGACACCCAGTAACACAGACACACACGGACACCAAGTGTCAAAGACAAACACTTGCACCAAGTAACATAGACACACACTGACATCCAGTAAAACAGACACACACTTACACCAAGTAACACAGACATACACTGACACCAAGTAACAAAGACATACACTGATACCAAGTAACACAGACACACACTAACACCAAGTAACACAGACATACACTGACACTAAGTAACAAAGACATACAATGATACCCAGGAACACAGACACACACTTACACCAAGTAACACAGACATACACTGACACCCAGTAACACAAACAAACACACACCGACACCCAGTAACGCAGATAAACACTAATAAACAGTAGCAAAGACATACAATGACACCAAGTAACAGAGACACACACTGACACCCAGTAACAAAGACATACACTGACACCAAGTCACAAAGACATACACTGATACCAAGTCACAAAGACATACACTGATACCCAGTAAGACAGACACACACTGACACAAAGTAACAAAGACATAAACTGACACCAAGTAACAAAGTCATACACTTACACCAAATAACAAAGACAGACAATTACACCAAGTAACAAAGACATACACTTACACCAAGTATTTTGACATACACTGACACCAAGTAACAAAGACATACACTGATACCCAGTAACACAGACACAAACTTACACCAAGTAACAAAGACATACACTGACACCAAGTCACAAAGACACACACTGACACCCAGTAACAAAGACATACACTGACACCAAGTAACAAAGACATACACTGACAACAAGTAACAAAGTCATACACTTACACCAAATAACAAAGACAATTACACCAAGTAACAAAGACATACACTTACACCAAGTATTTTGACATACACTGACACCAAGTAACAAAGACATACACTGACACCCAGTAACACAGACACACACTTACACCAAGTAACAAAGACATACGCTGACACCCAGTAACAAAGACATACACTGAAACCCAGTAACACAGACACACACGGACACCAAGTAACAAAGACACAGACTTACACCAAGTAACACAGACACACACTGACAACCAGTAACACAGACACACACTTACACCAAGTAACACAGACATACACTGACACCAAGTAACAAAGACATACACTGATACCCAGTAACACAGACACACACTTACACCAAGTAGTACAGACATACACTGACACCAAGTCACAAAGACACACACTGACACGCAGTAACAAAGACATACACTGACACCAAGTCATAAAGACATACACTGATACCCAGGAACACAGACAAACACTGACACCAAGTAACAAAGACATACAATTACACCAAGTATCAAAGACACACACTTACACCAAGTATCACAGATATACAATGACACCAAGTAACAAAGACATGCACTGACACCCAGTAACACAGACACACACGGACACCAAGTAACAAAGTCACACACTTACACCTAGTAACACAGGCACACACTGACACCAAGTGACACAGACACACACTTACACCAAGTAACACAGACTTACACTGACACCAAGTAACAGAGACGTACAATGATACCCAGGAACACAGACACACACTTACACCAAGTAACACAGACATATACTGATACCCAGTAACACAGACACACACTTACACCAAGTAACAAAGTCATACACTGACACCAAGTGACACAGACACACACTTACACCAAGTAACACAGACATACACTGACACCAAGTAACAGAGACGTACAATGATACCCAGGAACACAGACACACACTTACACCAAGTAACACAGACATATACTGATACCCAGTAACACAGACACACACTTACACCAAGCAACAAAGACATACACTGACACCCAGTAACACAAACAAACACACACTGACACCCAGTAACACAGAGAAACACTATTCAACAGTAACAAAGATATCCAATGACACCAAGTAACAGAGACAGACACTGACACCCAGTAACAAAGACAGACACTGAAACCAATTCACAAAGACATACACTGATACCAATTCACAAAGACATACACTGATAGCCAGTAACACAGACACACACTGACACCAAGTAACAAAGACATACACTGACACCAAGTAACAAAGTCATACACTTACACCAAGTAACAAAGAGAGACAATTACACCAAGAAACAAAGACATACACTTACACCAAGTATTTTGACATACACTGACACCAAGTAACAAAGACATACACTGATACCCAGTAACACAGACACACACTTACACCAAGTAACAAAGACATACACTGACACCAAGTCACAAAGACACACACTGACACCCAGTAACAAAGACATACACTGACACCAAGTCACAAAGACATACACTGATACCCAGTAACACAGACACACACTTACACCAAGTAACACAGACATACACTGACACCAAGTGAAAAAGACATACAATGATACCCAGGAACACAGACACACACTTACACCAAGTAACACAGACACACACTTACACCAAGTAACAAAGTCATACACTTACACCAAGTAACACAGACATATAATTACACAAAGTAACAAAGACACACTCTTACACCAAGTCACAAAGACAGACACTGATACCCAGTCACAAAGACACACACTTACAACAACAACAAAGACACACACTGACACCCAGTAAGACAAACAAACACACACTGACACCCAGTAACACAGAGAAACACTAATAAACAGTAACAAAGTCATACAATGACACCAAGTAACAGAGACACACACTGACACCCAGTAACAAAGACATACACTGACACCAAGTCACAAAGACATACGCTTACAACAAGTAACAAAGACATACACTGATACCCAGTAACACAGACACACACTGACACCCAGTTAGAAACACACACTGACCCCCAGTAACACAGACACGCACTGACCCCCAGCAACACAGACATACACTGACACCAAGTCACAAAGACATACACTTACACCAAGTAACAAAGACAGACAATTACACCAAGTAACAAAGACATACACTTACACCAAGTATTTTGACATACACTGACACCAAGTATCAAAGACATACACTGATACCCAGTAACACAGACACACACTTACACCAAGTAACACAGACATACACTGACACCCAGTAACACAGACAAACACTTACACCAAGCAACGCAGACATACACTGACACCAAGTAACAAAGACATCCACTGATACCCAAATACACAGACAGACACGGACACCAAGTAACAAAGACAAAGACTTACACCAAGTAACATAGACATACCTTGACACCAAGTCACAAAGACATACACTGATACACAGACACACACTTACACCCAGTAACAAAGACATACACTGATACCAAGTCACAAAGACATACACTGATACCCAGTATCACAGACACACACTGACACCCAGTAACAAAGACATACACTGATACCAAGTCACAAAGACATACACTGATACCCAGTAACACAGACACACACTGACACCAAGTAACAAAGACATACACTGATGCCAAGTCACAAAGACATACACTGATACCCAGTAACACAGACACACACTGACACCAAGTAACAAAGACATACACAGACACCAAGTAACAAAGACACACACTTACACCAAGTAACACAGACATACACTGACACCAAGTAACAAAGACATACACTGATACCCAGTAACACAAACACACACTGGGGCGGTGGGGAGGGGGGGCACATTGGCGCAGTGGTTAGCACCGCAGCCACACAGCTCAAGGGACCCGGGTTCGATTCTGGGTACTGCCTGTGCGGAGTTCGCAAGTTTTCCCGGTGTCTGCGTGGGTTTCCTCCGGGTGCTCCGGTTTCCTCCCACATGCCAAAGACTTGCAGGTTGATAGGTTAATTGGCCATCATAAATTGCCCCTAGTATAGGTAGGTGGTAGGGAAATATATAGGGACAGGTGGGGATGTGATAGGAATACGGGATTAGTGTAGGATTAGGGGCAATGGGTGGTTCATGGTCGGCACAGACTCGGTGGGCCGAAGGGCCTGTCAAAGTGCCGTATCTCCAAACTAAACTAAATACTGACACCTAGTGTCACAGATACACACTGACACCTAGTAACAAAGACATACACTGACACCCAGTAACAAAGACATACACTGACACCAAGTCACAAACACACACACTGACACCAAGTGACAAAGACATACGCGAACAAGAAATAACAAAGACATACACTGATACCCAGTGACACAGACACACACTGACACCCAGTTAGAAACACACACTTACACCAAGTCAAAAAGACACACACTGACACCAAGTCACAAAGACGTACACTGACACCAAGTCACAAAGACATACACTGATACACAGACACAATCTTACACCAAGTAACGCAGACATACACTGACACCAAGTAACAAAGACATACACTGATACCCAGTATCACAGACACACACTTCCACCAAGTAACAAAGACATACACAGATACCAAGTCACAAATACAAACACTGACACCCAGTAACAAAGACATACACTGACACAAAGTCACAAACACTTACACTGATACCCAGGAACACAGACACACAATGACACCCAGTAACAAAGACATACACTGATACCAAGTCACAAAGGCATACACTGATACCCAGTAACACAGACACACACTGACACCCAGTAACAAAGACGCACACTGATACCAAGTCACAAAGACATACACTGATACCCAGTAACACAGACACACACTGACACCCAGTAACAAAGACATACACTGATACCAAGTCACAAAGACATACACAGATACCCAGTAACACAGACACACACTGACTCCCAGTAACAAAGACATACACAGACACCAAGTAACAAAGACACACACTTACACCAAGTAACACAGACAAACACTGACACCAAGTAACAAAGACATACACTGATACCCAGGAACACAGACACACACTTACACAAAGTAACACAGACACACTCTTTCACCAAGATACAAAGACATACACTTACACCAAGTAACACAGACATACACTGACACCAGGTAACAAAGACATACAATTACACCAAGTAACACAGACACACACTGACACCAAGAAACAAAGACATACACTTACACCAAGTAACAAAATCATACACTGACACAAAGTAACACAGACACACACTTACACCAAGTAACAAAGTCATACACTGACACCAAGTGACACAGACACACACTTACACCAAGTAACACAGACATACACTGACACCAAGTAACAGAGACGTACAATGATACCCAGGAACACAGACACACACTTACACCAAGTAACACAGACATATACTGATACCCAGTAACACAGACACACACTTACACCAAGCAACAAAGACATACACTGACACCCAGTAACACAAACAAACACACACTGACACCCAGTAACACAGAGAAACACTATTCAACAGTAACAAAGACATCCAATGACACCAAGTAACAGAGACAGACACTGACACCCAGTAACAAAGACAGACACTGAAACCAATTCACAAAGACATACACTGATACCAATTCACAAAGACATACACTGATAGCCAGTAACACAGACACACACTGACACCAAGTAACAAAGACATACACTGACACCAAGTAACAAAGTCATACACTTACACCAAGTAACAAAGAGAGACAATTACACCAAGAAACAAAGACATACACTTACACCAAGTATTTTGACATACACTGACACCAAGTAACAAAGACATACGCTGATACCCAGTAACACAGACACACACTTACACCAAGTAACAAAGACATACACTGACACCAAGTCACAAAGACACACACTGACACCCAGTAACAAAGACATACACTGACACCAAGTCACAAAGACATACACTGATACCCAGTAACACAGACACACACTTACACCAAGTAACACAGACATACACTGACACTCAGTAACACAGACAAACACTTACACCAAGTAACAAAGACAGACACTGACACCCAGTAACAAAGACATACACTGACACCCAGTAACACAGACACACACGGACACCAAGTAACAAAGACACAGACTTACAGCAAGTAACACAGACACACACTGTCACCCAGTAACACAGACACACACTTACACCAAGTAACACAGACATACACTGACACCATGTAACACAGACATACACTGATACCCAGTAACGCAGACACACATTTACACCAAGCAACACAGACATACACTGACACCAAGTCACAAAGACACACACTGACACCCAGTAACAAAGACATAAACTGATACCAAGTCACAAAGACATACACTGATACCCAGGAACACAGACACACACTGGCACCCAGTAACAAAGTCATACACTGATACCAACTCACAAAGACATACGCTGATACCCAGTAACACAGACACACACTGACACCAAGTAACAAATACATGCACTGACACCAAGTAACAAAGACATACACTTTCACCAAGTAACAAAGACATACACTGACACACAGTTAGAAACACACACTGTCCCCCAGTAGCAGAGACACACACTCACCCCCAGTAACACAGACATACACTGACACCAAGTCACAGAGACACACACTGACACCCAGTCACAAAGACATACACTGACACACTGTCACAAAGACATACACTGATACACAGACACACAATTACACCAAGTAACGCAGACATACACTGACACCAAGTAACAAAGACATACACTGATACCCAGTATCACAGACACACACTTACAGCAAGTAACAAAGACATATACTGACACCAAGTCACAAAGACATACAATTACACCAAGTAACAAAGACACACACTTACACCAAGTATCACAGATATACACTGACACCAAGTAGCAAAGACATACACTGATACCAAGTAACACAGACATACACTGACACCAAGTAACAAAGACATACAATGATACCCAGGAACACAGACACACACTGACACCAAGTAACACAGACACACACTGACACCAAGTAACAAAGACATACACTTACACCAAGTAACAAAATCATACACTGACACCAAGTAACACAGACACACACTTACACCAAGTAACAAAGTCATACACTGACACCAAGGGACACAGACACACACTTACACCAAGTAACACAGACATACACTGACTGCAAGAAACAGAGACGTACAATGATACCCAGGAACACAGACACACACTGACACCAAGTAACACAGACATATACTGATACCCAGTAACACAGACACACACTTACACCAAGCAACAAAGACATACACTGACACCCAGTAACACAAACAAACACACACTGACACCCAGTAACACAGAGAAACACTAATCAACAGTAACAAAGACATGCAATGACACCAAGTAACAGAGACACACACTGACATCCAGTAACAAAGACATACACTGAAACCAATTCACAAAGACATACACTGACACCAAGTAACAAAGACATACACTGACACCAAGTAACAAAGTCATACACTTACACCAAGTAACAAAGAGAGACAATTACACCAAGAAACAAAGACATACACTTACACCAAGTATTTTGACATACACTGACACCAAGTAACAAAGACATACACTGATACCCAGTAACACAGACACACACTTACACCAAGTAACAAAGACATACACTGACACCAAGTCACAAAGACACACACTGACACCCAGTAACAAAGACATACACTGACACCAAGTTACAAAGACATACACTGATACCCAGTAACACAGACACACACTTACACCAAGTAACACAGACATACACTGACACTCAGTAACACAGACAAACACTTACACCAAGTAACAAAGACAGACACTGACACCAAGTAACAAAGAGAGACAATTACACCAAGAAACAAAGACATACACTTACACCAAGTATTTTGACATACACTGACACCAAGTAACAAAGACATACACTGATACCCAGTAACACAGACACACACTTACACCAAGTAACAAAGACATACACTGACACCAAGTCACAAAGACACACACTGACACCCAGTAACAAAGACATACACTGACACCAAGTCACAAAGACATACACTGATACCCAGTAACACAGACACACACTTACACCAAGTAACACAGACATACACTGACACTCAGTAACACAGACAAACACTTACACCAAGTAACAAAGACAGACACTGACACCCAGTAACAAAGACATACATTGACACCCAGTAACACAGACACACACGGACACCAAGTAACAAAGACACAGACTTACACCAAGTAACACAGACACACACTGTCACCCAGTAACACAGACACACACTTACACCAAGTAACACAGACATACACTGACACCAAGTAACACAGACATACACTGATACCCAGTAACACAGACACACACTTACACCAAGCAACACAGACATACACTGACACCAAGTCACAAAGACACACACTGACACCCAGTAACAAAGACATACACTGATACCAAGTCACAAAGACATACACTGATACCCAGGAACACAGACACACACTGGCACCCTGTAACAAAGTCATACACTGATACCAACTCACAAAGACATACGCTGATACCCAGTAACACAGACACACACTGACACCAAGTAACAAATACATGCACTGACACCAAGTAACAAAGACATACACTTTCACCAAGTAACTAAGACATACACTGACACTCAGTTCGAAACACACACTGACCCACAGTAGCAGAGACACACACTCACCCCCGGTAACACAGACATACACTGACACCAAGTCACAGAGACACACACTGACACCCAGTCACAAAGACATACACTGACACACTGTCACAAAGACATACACTGATACACAGACACACAATTACACCAAGTAACGCAGACATACACTGACACCAAGTAACAAAGACATACACTGATACCCAGTATCACAGACACACACTTACACCAAGTAACAAAGACATATACTGACACCAAGTCACAAAGACATACAATTACACCAAGTAACAAAGACACACACTTACACCAAGTATCACAGATATACACTGACACCAAGTAGCAAAGACATACACTGATACCAAGTAACACAGACATACACTGACACCAAGTAACAAAGACATACAATGATACCCAGGAACACAGACACACACTGACACCAAGTAACAAAGACATACACTTACACCAAGTAACAAAATCATACACTGACACCAAGTAACACAGACACACACTTACACCAAGTAACAAAGTCATACACTGACACCAAGTGACACAGACACACACTTACACCAAGTAACACAGACATACACTGACACCAAGTAACAGAGACGTACAATGATACCCAGGAACACAGACACACACTGACACCAAGTAACACAGACATATACTGATACCCAGTAACACAGACACACACTTACACCAAGCAACAAAGACATACACTGACACCCAGTATCACAAACAAACACACACTGACACCCAGTAAAACAGAGAAACACTAATCAACAGTAACAAAGACATTCAATGACACCAAGTAACAGAGACACACACTGACATCCAGTAACAAAGACATACACTGAAACCAATTCACAAAGACATACACTGATACCAATTCACAAAGACATACACTGATAGCCAGTAACACAGACACACACTGACACCAAGTAACAAAGACATACACTGATACCAAGTATTTTGACATACACTGACACCAAGTAACAAAGACATACACTGATACCCAGTAACACAGACACACACTTACACCAAGTAACAAAGACATACACTGACACCAAGTCACAAAGACACACACTGACACCCAGTAACAAAGACATACACTGACACCAAGTCACAAAGACAGACACTGATACCCAGTAACACAGACACACACTTACACCAAGTAACACAGACATACACTGACACTCAGTAACACAGACAAACACTTACACCAAGTAACAAAGACAGACACTGACACCCAGTAACAAAGACATGCACTGACACCCAGTAACACAGACATACACGGACACCAAGTAACAAAGGCACAGACTTACACCAAGTAACAAATACATACACTGATACCCAGTAACACAGACACACACTTACACCAAATAACACAGACATACACTGACACCAAGTCACAAAGACACACACTGACACCCAGTAACAAAGACATACACTGATACCAAGTCACAAAGACAAACACTGATACCCAGTAACACAGACACACACTGGCACCCAGTAACAAAGTCATACAATGATACCAACTCACAAAGACATACGCTGATACCCAGTAACACAGACACACACTGACACCAAGTAACAAATACATGCACTGACACCAAGTAACAAAGACATACACTTACACCAAGTATCAAAGACACACATTTACACCAAGCAACAAAGACATACACTGATACCCAGTAACACAGACATACACTGACACTCAGTTAGAAACACACACTGACCCCCAGTAACAGAGACACACACTGACCCACATTAACACAGACAGACACTGACACCAAGTCACAGAGACACACACTGACACCCAGTCACGAAGACATACAATGACACACTGTCACAAAGACATACACTGATACACAGACACACAATTACACCAGGTAACAAAGACATACACTGATACCCAGTATGACAGACACACACTTACACCAAGTAACAAAGACATATACTGACACCAAGTCACAAATACACAACTGACACCCAGTAACAAAGACAGACACTGACCCCAAGTCACAAAGACATACACTGATACCCAGGAACACAGACACACACTGACACCCAGTAACAAAGACATACAATGATACCAAGTCACAAAGACATACACTGATACCCAGTAACAAAGACACACACTGACACCCAGTAACAAAGACATACACTGATACCAAGTCACAAAGACATACACTGATACCCAGTAAGACAGACACACACTGGCACCCAGTAACAAAGTCATACACTGATACCAACTCACAAAGACATACACTGATACCCAGTAACACAGACACACACTGACACCAAGTAACAAATACATGCACTGACACCAAGTAACAAAGACAGACACTTACACCAAGTAACAAAGACACACACTTACACCAATTAACACAGACATACACTTACACCAAGTAACAAAATCATACACTGACACCAAGTAACACAGACACACACTTACACCAAGTAACAAAGTCATACACTGACACCAAGTGACACAGACACACACTTACACCAAGTAACACAGACATACACAGACACCAAGTAACAGAGACGTACAATGATACCCAGGAACACAGACACACACTTGCACCAAGTAACACAGACATATACTGATACCCAGTAACACAGACACACACTTACACCAAGCAACAAAGACATACACTGACACCCAGTAACACAAACAAACACACACTGACACCCAGTAACACAGAGAAACACTAATCAACAGTAACAAAGACATTCAATGACACCAAGTTACAGAGACACACACTGACACCCAGTAACAAAGACATACACTGAAACCAATTCACAAAGACATACACTGATACCAATTCACAAAGACATACACTGATAGCCAGTAAAACAGACACACACTGACACCAAGTAACAAAGACATACACTGACACCAAGTAACAAAGTCATACACTTACACCAAGTAACAAAGAGAGACAATTACACCAAGAAACAAAGACATACACTTACACCAAGTATTTTGACATACACTGACACCAAGTAACAAAGACATACACTGATACCCAGTAACACAGACGCACACTTACACCAAGTAACAAAGACATACACTGACACCAAGTCACAAAGACACACACTGACACCCAGTAACAAAGACATACACTGACACCAAGTCACAAAGACATACACTGATGCCCAGTAACACAGACACACACTTACACCAAGTAACACAGACATACACTGACACTCAGTAACACAGACAAACACTTACACCAAGTAACAAAGACAGACACTGACACCCAGTAACAAAGACATACACTGACACCCAGTAACACAGACATACACGGACACCAAGTAACAAAGACACAGACTTACACCAAGTGACACAGAGACACACTGACACCCAATAACACAGACACACACTTACACCAAGTAACACAGACATACACTGACACCAAGTAACCAAGACATACACTGATACCCAGTAACACAGACACACACTTACACCAAGTAACACAGACATACACTGACACCAAGTCACAAAGACACACACTGACACCCAGTAACAAAGACATACACTGATACCAAGTCACAAAGACAAACACTGATACCCTGTAACACAGACACACACTGGCACCCAGTAACAAAGTCATACACTGATACCAACTCACAAAGACATACGCTGATACCCAGTAACACAGACACACACTGACACCAAGTAACAAATACATGCACTGACACCAAGTAACAAAGACATACACTTACACCAAGTATCAAAGACACACATTTACACCAAGCAACAAAGACATACACTGATACCCAGTAACAGAGACATACACTGACACTCAGTTAGAAGCACACACTGACCCCCAGTAACAGAGACACACACTGACCCCCAGTAACACAGACATACACTGACACCAAGTCACAGAGACACACACTGACACCCATTCACAAAGACATACACTGACACACTGTCACAAAGACATACACTGATACACAGACACACAATTACACCAGGTAACGCAGACATACACTGACACCATGTAACAAAGACATACACTGATACCCAGTATCACAGACACACACTTACACCAAGTAACAAAGACATATACTGACACCAAGTCACAAATACACAACTGACACCCAGTAACAAAGACAGACACTGACACCAAGTCACAAAGACATAAACTGAATCCCAGGAACACAGACACACACTGACACCCAGTAAAAAAGACATACAATGATACCAAGTCACAAAGACATACACTGATACCCAGTAACAAAGACACACACTGACACCCAGTAACAAAGACATACACTGATACCAAGTCACAAAGACATACACTGATACCCAGTAATACAGACACACACTGGCACCCAGTAACAAAGTCATACACTGATACCAACTCACAAAGACATACACTGATACCCAGTAACACAGACACACACTGACACCTAGTAACAAATACATGCACTGACACCAAGTAACAAAGACATACACTTACACCAAGTAACAAAGACACACACTTACACCAATTAACACAGACATACACTGACACCAAGAAACAAAGACATACACTGACACCAAGTAACAAAGACATACACTTGCACCAAGTAACAAAGACAGACAATTACACCAAGTAACAAAGACGGACACTTACACCAAGTATTTTAACATACACTGACACCAAGTAACAAAGACATACACTTACACCAAGTAACACAGTCAAACACTGACACCAAGCAACAAAGACATACACTGACACCAAGTCACAAAGACACACACTGACACCCAGTAACAAAGACATACACTGACACCAAGTCACAAAGACATACACTGATACCCAGTAACACAGACACACACTTTCACCAAGTCACACAGACATACACTGACACCTAGTAACAAAGACATACACTGACACCAAGTTACAAAGACATGCAATTACACCAAGTAACAAAGACAGACAATTACAGCAAGTAACAAAGACATACACTCACACCAAGTATTTTGACATACACTGACACCAAGTAAAAAAGACAGACACTGATACAACAGTAACACAGACAAACACTTACACCAAGTAACAAAGACGTACGCTGACACCAAGTCACAAAGACACACACTGACAACCAGTAACAAAGACATACACTGATACCAAGTCACAAAGACATACACTGATACCCAGTAACAGAGACACACACTTACACCAAGTAACACAGACATACACTGACACCAAGTAACAAAGACATAGACTGATACCCAGTAACACAGACACACACTTACACCAAGTAACAAAGACAGACACTGATACCCAGTGACACAGACACACACTTACACCAAGAAACAAAGACATACACTGACACCCAGAAACAAAGACATACACTGACACCCAGTAACACAGACACACACGGACACCAAGTAACAAAGACACACACTTACACCAAGTAATACAGACACACACAGACACCCATTAACACAGACACACACTTACGCCAAGCAACACAGACATACACTGACACCAAGTAACAAAGACATACACTTACACCAAGTATCAAAGACACACATTTACACCAAGCAACAAAGACATATACTGACACCAAGTAACACAGACATACACTGACACCAAGTAACAAAGACATACAAATACACCAAGTAACAAAGACGCACAGTTACACCAAGTAACACAGATATACACTGACACCAAGTAACAAAGACACACACTTACACCAAGTAACACAGCCATACACTGACACCAAGTAACAAAGACATACACTGATACCCAGTAACACAGACACACACTGACACCAAGTAACAAAGACATACACAGACACAAAGTAACAAAGACATACACTTACACCAAGTAACAAAGACACACACTTACAACAAGTAACACAGACATACACTGACACCAAGAAACAAAGAAATACGCTGACACCAAGTTGCAAAGACATACACTTACACCAAGTAACAAAGACAGAAAATTACACCAAGTAACAAAGACATACACTTACACCAAGTATTTTGGCATACACTGACACCAAGTAAAAAAGACATACACTGATACCCAGTAACACAGACACAAACATACACCAAGTAACAAAGACATACACTGACACCAAGTCACAAAGACACACACTGCCACACAGTAACAAAGACATACACTGATACCCAGTAACACAGACACGCACTTACACCAAGTAACACAGACATACTCTGACACAAAGTAACAAAGACATACACTGATACCCAGGATAACAGACACACACTTACACCAAGTAACACAGACACACACTTACACCAAGTAACAGAGACATACACTGACACCAAGTAACACAGACATACACTGATACCCAGTAAGACAGACATACTCTGACACCAAGTAACAAAGACAGACACTGACACCAAGTTACAAAGACATGCACTTACACCAAGCAACAAAGGCAGACAATTACTCCAAGTAACAAAGACATACACTTAGACCAAGTATTTTGACATACACTGACACCAAGTAAAAAAGACATACACTGATACCCAGTAACACAGACACACACTTACACCAAGTAACAAAGACATACACTGACATTAAGTCACAAAGACACACTGACACCCAGTAACAAAGACATACACTAAAACCAAGTAACAAAGACATACACTGATACCCATTGACACAGACACACACTTACACCAAGTAACACAGACATACACTGACACCAAGCAACAAAGACAGACACTGATACCCAGTCACACAGAGACACAATTACACCAAGTAACAAAGACATACACTGACACCCAGTAACAAAGACATACACTGACACCCAGTAACACAGACACACACGGACACCAAGTAACAAAGACAAACACTTGCACCAAGTAACACAGACACACACTGACACCCATTAACACAGACACACACTTACACCAAGCAACACAGACATACACTGACACCAAGTAACAAAGACATACAGTGATATCCAGGCACACAGACACACACTTACACCAAGTAACAAAGACATACACTGATACCCAGGAACACAGACACACTCTTACAACAAGTAACACAGCCACACACTTACACCAAGTAACAAAGACATACACTGACACCAAGTAACACAGACATGCACTGACACCAAGTAACAAAGACATACAAATACACCAAGTAACAAAGACTCACACTTACACCAAGTAACACAGCCATACACTGACACCAAGTAACAAAGACATAGACTGATACCCAGTAATACAGACACACACTAACATCAAGTAACAAAGACATACACAGACACAAAGTAACAAAGACATACACTTACACCAAGTAACAAAGACACACACTTACACCAAGTAACACAGACATACACTGACACCAAGTAACAAAGAAATACACTGACACCAAGTTGCAAAGACATACACTTACACCAAGTAACAAAGACATACACTTACACCAAGTATTTTGGCATACACTGACACCAAGTAAAAAAGACATACACTGATACCCAGTAACACAGACACAAACATACACCAAGTAACAAAGACATACACTGACACCAAGTCACAAAGACACACACTGCCACCCAGTAACAAAGACAGACACTGATACCCAGTAACACAGACACGCACGTACACCAAGTAACACAGACATACTCTGACACAAAGTAACAAAGACATAGACTGATACCCAGGAACACAGACACACACTTACACCAAGTAACACAGACACACACTTACACCAAGTAACAAAGACATACACTGACACCAAGTAACACAGACATACACTGATACCCAGTAACACTGACATACACTGACACCAAGTAACAAAGACAGACACTGACACCAAGTTACAAAGACATGCACTTACACCAAGCAACTAAGACAGACAATTACTACAAGTAACAAAGACATACTCTACTACCAAGTAACGAAGACATACACTGATACCCATTAACACAGACACACACTTACACCAAGTAACACAGACATACACTGACACCAAGTAACAAAGACACACACATACCCAGGAACACAGACACACACTTACACCAAGTAACAAAGACAGACACTGATACCCAGTCACACAGAGACACAATTACACCAAGTAACAAAGACATACACTGACACCCAGTAACAAAGACATACACTGACACCCAGTAACACAGACACACACGGACACCAAGTAACAAAGACACACACTTACACCAAGTAACACAGACACACACTGACACCCATTAACACAGACACACACTTACACCAAGCAACACAGACATACACTGACACCAAGTAACAAAGACATAGACTGATATCCAGGCACACAGACACACACTGACACCAAGTAACAAAGACATACACTGATATCCAGGCACACAGACATACACTTACACCAAGTATTTTGACATCCACTGACACCAAGTAAAAAAGACATACACTGATACCCAGGAACACAGACACACACTTACACCAAGTAACAAAGACATACACTGACACCAAGTCACAAAGACACACACTGACACCCAGTAACAAAGACATAGACTGATACCAAGTCACAAAGACAAACGCTGATAACCAGTAACACAGACACACACTTACACCAAGTAACACAGACATACACTGACACCAAGTAACAAAGACATACACTGATACCCAGTAACACAGACACACACTTACACCAACTAACACAGACATGCACTGACACCAAGTAACAAAGACATACACTGACACCAAGTAACACAGACATACACTGATACCCAGTAACACAGACATACACTGACACCAAGTCACAAAGACACACACTGCCACCCAGTAACAAAGACAGACAATGATACCCAGTAACACAGGCACGCACTTACACCAAGTAACACAGACATACTCTGACACAAAGTAACAAAGACATACACTGATACCCAGGAACACAGGCACACACTTACACCAAGTCACACAGACACACACTTACACCAAGTAACAAAGACATAAACAGACACCAAGTAACACAGACATACACTGATACCCTTTAACACAGACATACACTGACACCAAGTTACAAAGACAGACACTGACACCAAGTTACAAAGACATGCACTTACACCAAGCAACAAAGACAGACAATTACTCCAAGTAACAAAGACATACACTTAGACCAATTATTTTGACATACACTGACACCAAGTAAAAAAGACATACACTGATACCCAGTAACACAGACACACACTTACACCAAGTAACAAAGACAAACACTGACATTAAGTCACAAAGACACACTGACACCCAGTAACAAAGACATACACTAATACCAAGTAACAAAGACATACACTGATACCCATTAACACAGACACACACTTATAACAAGTAACACAGACATACACTGACAACAAGTAACAAAGACACACACATACCCAGTAACACAGACACACACTTACACCAAGGAACAAAGACAGACACTGATACCCAGTCACACAGAGACACAATTACACCAAGTAACAAAGACATACACTGACACCCAGTAACAAAGACATACACTGACACCCAGTAACAGAGACACACACAGACACCAAGTAACAAAGACACACACTTACACCAAGCAACACAGACATACACTGACACCAAGTAACAAAGACATACACTGATATCAAGGCACACAGACACACACTTACACCAAGTAACACAGACATACACTGACACCAAGTAACAAAGACATACACTGATATCCAGGGACACAGACATACACTTACACCAAGTATTTTGACTTCCACTGACACCAAGTAACAAAGACATACACCGATACCCAGTAACACAGACACACACTTACACCAAGTAACAAAGACATACACTGACACCAAGTCATAAAGACACACACTGACACCCAGTAACAAAGACATAGACTGATACCAAGTCACAAAGACAAACACTGATACCCAGTAACATAGACACACACTTACACCAAGTAACACAGACATACACTGACACCAAGTAACAAAGACATACACTGACACCAAGTAACACAGACATACGCTGATACCCAGTAACACAGACATACACTGACACCAAGTCACAAAGACACACACTGCCACCCAGTAACAAAGACAGACAATGATACCCAGTAACACAGACACGCACTTACACCAAGTGACACAGACATACTCTGACACAAAGTAACAAAGACATACACTGATACCCAGGAACACAGACATACACTGATACCCAGTAACACAGACATACACTGACACCAAGTAACAAAGACAGACACTGACACCAAGCAACACAGACATACACTGATACCCTTTAACACAGACATACACTGACACCAAGTAACAAAGACAGACACTGACACCAAGTTACAAAGACATGCACTTACACCAAGCAACAAAGACAAACAATTACTCCAAGTAACAAAGACATACACTTAGACCAATTATTTTGACATACACTGACACCAAGTAAAAAAGTCATACACTGATACCCAGTAACACAGACACACACTTACACCAAGTAACAAAGACATACACTGACATTAAGTCACAAAGACACACTGACACACAGTAACAAAGACATACACTAATACCAGGTAACACAGACATACACTGACACCAAGTAACAAAGACACACACATACCCAGTAACACAGACACACACTTGCACCAAGTAACAAAGACAGACACTGATACCCAGTCACACAGAGACACAATTACACCAAGTAACAAAGACATACACTGACACCCAGTAGCAAAGACATAAACTGACACCCAGTAACAGAGACACACACGGACACCAAGTAACAAAGACACACACTTACACCAATTAACACAGACACACACTGACACCCATTAAAACAGACAAACACTTACACCAAGCAACACAGAAATACACTGACACCAAGTAACAAAGACATACACTGATATCCAGGCACACAGACACACACTTCCACCAAGTAACAGAGACATGCACTGACACCAAGTAACAAAGACATACACTGATATCCAGGCACACAGACAAACACTTACACCAAGTATTTTGACATCCACTGACACCAAGTAACAAAGACATACACCGATACCCAGTAACACAGACACACACTTACACCAAGTAACAAAGACATACACTGACACCAAGTCACAAAGACACACACTGACACCCAGTAACAAAGACATAGACTGATACCAAGTCACAAAGACAAACACTGATACCCAGTAACACAGACACACAATTACACCAAGTAACGCAGACATACACTGACACCAAGTAACAAAGACATACACTGATACCCAGTAAGACAGACACACACTTACACCAACTAACACAGACATACACTGACACCAAGTAACAAAGACATACACTGATACCAAGGAACAAAGACACACATTTACACCAAGTAACACAGACACACACTTACACCAAGTAACAAAGACATACACTTCCACCAAGTAACGCAGACGTACACTGACACCAAGTAACAAAGACATACACTGACAACAGGTAACACAGACATACACTGATACCCAGTAACACAGACATACACTGACACCAAGTCACAAAGACACACACTGCCACCCAGTAACAAAGACAGACAATGATACCCAGTAACACAGACACGCACTTACACCAAGTAACACAGACATACTCTGAAACAAAGTAACAAAGACATACACTGATACCCAGGAACACAGACACACACTTACACCAAGTAACACAGACACACAGTTACACCAAGTAACAAAGACATACACTGACACCAAGTAACACAGACATACACTGATACCCAGTAACACAGACATACACTGACACCAAGTAACAAAGACAGACACTGACACCAAGTTACAAAGACATGCACTTACACCAAGCAACAAAGACAGACAATTACTCCAAGTAACAGAGACATACACTTAGACCAATTATTTTGACATACACTGACACCAAGTAAAAAATACATACACTGATACCCGGTAACACGGACACACACTTACACCAAGTAACAAAGGCATACACTGACATTAAGTCACTAAGACACACTGACACCCAGTAACAAAGACATACACTAATACCAAGTAACAAAGACATACACTGATACCCATTAACACAGACACACACTTACACCAAGTAACACAGACATACACTGACACCAAGTAACAAAGACACACACATACCCAGTAACACAGACACACACTTACACCAAGTAACAAAGACAGACACTGATACCCAGTCACACAGAGACACAATTACACCAAGTAACAAAGACATACACTGACAACCAGTAACAAAGACATACACTGACACCCAGTAACAGAGACACACACGGACACCAAGTAACAAAGACACACACTTACACCAATTGACACAGACACACACTGACACCCATTAACACAGACAAACACTTACACCAAGCAACACAGACTTACACTGACACCAAGTAACAAAGACTTACACTGATATCCAGGCACACAGACACACACTTACACCAAGTAACGCAGACATACAATGACACCAAGTAACAAAGACATACACTGATATCCAGGCACACAGACATACACTTACACCAAGTATTTTGACATCCACTGACACCAAGTAACAAAGACATACACCGATACCCAGTAACACAGACACACACTGACACCCAGTAACAAAGACATAGACTGATACCAAGTCACAAAGACAAACACTGATACCCAGTAACACAGACACACACTTACACCAAGTAACACAGACTACACTGACACCAAGTAACAAAGACATACACTGATACCCAGTAACACAGACACACACTTACACCAACTAACACAGACATACACTGACACCAAGTAACAAAGACATACACTGATACCAAGGAACAAAGACACACATTTACACCAAGTAACACAGACGCACACTTACACCAAGTAACAAAGACATACAATTACACCAAGTAACAAACACACACACTTACACTAAGTAACAAAGACAAACACTGATAACCAGTAACACAGACACACACTTACACCAAGTAACAAAGACATACACTGACACCCAGTAACACAAACAAACACACACTGACACCCAGTAACACAGAGAAACACTAATAAACAGTAACACTGACATACAATGACACCAAGTCACAAAGACACACACTGACACCCAGTAACAAAGACATACACTGATACCAAGTCACAAAGACATACACTGATACCCAGAAACACCGACACACACTGACACCCAGTAACAAAGATATACATTGATACCAAGTCACAAAGACATACACTGATACCCAGTAACACAGACACACACTGACACCAAGTAACAAATACATGCACTGACACCAAGTAACAAAGACATACACTTCCACCAAGTAACAAAGACACACACTTACACCAATTAACACAGACATGCACTGACACCAAGTAACAAAGACATACACTGACACCAAGTAAAAAAGACATACACTTACACCAAGTAACAAAGACAGACAATTACACCAAGTAACAAAGACGTACACTTACGCCAAGTATTTTGACATACACTGACACCAAGTAACAAAGACATACACTGATACCCAGTAACACAGACACACACTTACACCAAGTAACACAGTCATACACTGACACCAAGCAACAAAGACATACACTGACACCAAGTCACAAAGACACACACTGACACCCAGTAACAAAGACATACACTGACACCCAGGAACAAAGACACACACAGATACCAAGTCACAAAGACATACACTGATACCCAGTAACACAGACACACACTGACACCAAGTAACAAAGACAGACAATTACACAAAGTAACAAAGACATACACTTGCACCAATTATTTTGACATGCACTGACACCAAGTAGCAAAGACTTACACTGATACCCAGTAACACGGACACTCACCAACACCAAGTCACAAAGATACACACTGACACCCAGTAAAAAAGACATAGACTGATACCAAGTCACAAAGACATACACTGATACCAGCAACACAGACACACACTTACACCAAATAACAAAGACAGGCACTGATACCCAGTAACACAGACACACACTGACACCAAGTAACAAAGACATACACTGACACCCAGTAACAAAGACATACAATGACACCCAGTAACACAGACACACACGGACACCAAGTAACAAAGACACACACTTACACCAAGTAACACAGACACACACTGACACCCAGTAACACAGACACACACTTACACCAAGCTACACAGACATACACTGACACCAAGTAACAAAGACATACACTGATACCCAGTAACACAGACACACACTTACACCAAGTAACAAAGAATTAGAATTAGAATATTACAGCGCAGTACAGGCCCTTCGGCCCTCGATGTTGCGCCGATCATCTGACCTACACTATTCCATTTACATCCATATGTCTATCCAATGACCACTTAAATGCCCTTAAAGTTGGCGAGTCTACTACTGTTGCAGGCAGGGCGTTCCACGCCCCTACTACTCTCTGCGTAAAGAAACTACCTCTGACATCTGTCCTATATCTTTCACCCCTCAACTTAAAGCTGTGTCCCCTCGTGTTTGCCATCCTCATCCGAGGAAAAAGACTCTCACTATCCACCCTATCTAACCCTCTGATTATCTTGTATGTCTCTATTAAGTCACCTCTCCTCCTCCTTCTCTCTAACGAAAAACAACCCCAAGTCCCTCAGCCTTTCCTCGTAAGACCTTCCTTCCATACCAGGCAACATCCTACTAAATCTCCTCTGCACCCTTTCCAAAGCTTCCACATCCTTCCTATAATGCGGTGACCAGAACTGCACGCAATACTCCAGGTGCGGCCTCACCAGAGTTTTGTACAGCTGCATCATGACCCCGTGGCTCTGAAACTCGATCCCCCTACTAATAAAGGCTAACACACCATATGCCTTCTTAACAGCCCTATTAACCTGGGTAGCAACTTTCAGGGATTTATGTACCTGGATACCAAGATCTCTCTGCTCATCTACACTACCAAGAATCTTCCCATTAGCCCAGTACTCTGCATTGCTGTTACTCCTTCCAAAGTGAATCACCTCACACTTCTCCGCATTAAACTCCATTTGCCATCTCTCAGCCCAGCTCTGCAGCCTATCTATGTCCCTCTGTACCCTACAACACCCTTCGACACTATCCACAACTCCACCGACCTTCGTGTCATCCGCAAATTTACTAACCCACCCTTCTACACCCTCATCCAGGTCGTTTATAAAAATGACAAACAGTAACACCAAGTAACACAGATATTCACTGACACCAAGTAACAAAGACATGCACTGACACCCAGTAACACAGACACACACGGACACCAAGTAACAAAGACACACACTTACACCAAGTAACACAGACACACACTGACACCCAGTAACACAGACATCCACTGACACCAAGTAACAAAGACATAGTCTGATACCCAGTAAAACAGACACACACTTACACCAACTAACACAGACATACACTGACACCAAGTAACAAAGACATACACTGATAGCCAGGAACACAAACACACACTTACAACAAGTAACACAGAAACACACTTACACCAAGTAACACAGACATACACTGACCACAAGTAACAAACACATACAATTACACCAATTAACAAAGACACACACTTACACCAAGTAACAAAGACAGACACTGATAACCAGTAACACAGACACACACTTACACCAAGTAACAAAGACATACGCTGACACCCAGTAACACAAACAAACACACACTGACACCCAGTAACATAGAGAAACACTAATAAACAGTAACACAGTCATACACTGACACCAAGTCACAAAGACACACACTGACACCCAGTAACAAAGACATACACTGACACCAAGTCACAAAGACATACACTGATACCCAGGAACACAGACACACAGTGACACCCAGTAAAAAAGACATACACTGAAACCAAGTCACGAAGACATACACTGATACCCAGTAACACAGACACACACTGACAACCAGTAACACAGACACACACTGACAGCAAGTAACAAAGACATACACTGACACAAAGTAACAAAGACATACACATACAACAAGTAACAAAGACCCACACTTACACCAAGTAACAAAGACATACACTTACACCAAGTAACAAAGACAGACAATTACACCAAGTAACAAAGACATACAGTTACACCAAGTATTTTGACAGACACTGACACCAAGTAACAAAGACATACACTGATCCCCAGTAACACAGACACACACTTACACCAAGTAACAAAGACATACACTGACACGACTTCACAAAGACACACACTGACACCCAGTTTCAAAGACATACACTGATACAAAGTCGCAAAGACATACACAGATACCAAGTAACACAGTAACACACTTCCACCAAGTAACACATACATTCACTGACACCCAGTAACAAAGACATACATTGACACCCAGTAACACAGACACACACGGACTCCAAGGAACAAAGACACACACTTACACCAAGTAACTCAGACACACACTGACACCCAGTAACACAGACACACACTTACACCAAGCAACACGGACATAAACTGACACCAAGTAACAAAGTCATACACTGATACCCAGTAACACAGACACACACTTACACCAAGTAACACAGACATACACTGACACCAAGTAACACGGACATACACTGATACCCAGGAACACAGACACACACTTACACCAAGTAACGTAGACACACAATTACTCCCAGTAACAAAGACATACACTTACAACATGTAACACAGACATACACTGACACCAAGTAACAAAGACATACAATTACACCAAGTAACAAAGACACACACTTACACCAAGTAACACAGATATACACTGACCCCAAGTAACGAAGACGTGCACTGACACCCAGTAACACAGACACACACTTACACCAAGTAACACAGACACACACTTACACCAAGTAACAAAGACATACACTAACACCAAGTAACACAGACATACACTGACACCAAGTAACAAAGATATACAATTACACCAAGTAACAAAGACACACACTTACACCAAGTAACAAAGACAGACACTGATACCCAGTAACACAGACACAATTACACCAATTAACAAAGACATACACTGTCACCCAGCAACGCAATCAAACACATACAGACACCCAGTAACACAGAGAAACACTAATAAACAGTAACAAAGTCATACACTGACACCAAGTAACACAGACACACACTTACACCAAGTAACAAAGACATACACCAACACCAAGTAACACAGACATACACTGACACCAAGTAACAAAGACATACAATTACACCAAGTAACAAAGACACACACTTACACCAAGTAGCAAAGACATACACTGATACCCAGTAACACAGACACACACTTACACCAAGTAACAAAGACATACACTGACACCAAGTCACAAAGACACACACTGACACCCAGTGACAAAGACATTGACTGATACCAAGTCACAAAGACATAAACTGATACCCAGTAACACAGACACACACTTACACAAAGTAACACAGACATACACTGAAATCAAGTAACAAAGACATACAGTGATACCCAGTAACACAGAGACACACTTACACCAACGAACACAGACATACACAGACACCAAGTAACAAAGACATACACTGATACCAAGGAACAAAGACGCACACTTCCACCAAGTAACACAGACACACACTTACACCAAGTAACAAAGACATACACTTACACCAAGTAACACAGACATACACTGACACCAAGTAACAAAGACATACAATTGCACCAAGTAACAAAGACACACACTTACACCAAGTAACAAAGACAGACACTGATAACCAGTAACACAGACACACAGTTACACCAAGTAACAAAGACATACACTGACACCAAGTAACACAGACATACACTGATACCCAGTAACACAGACATACACTGACACCAAGTAACAAAGACATACAATTACACCAAGTAACAAAGACACACACTTACACCAAGTAACACAGATATACACTGACCCCAAGTAACGAAGACGTGCACTGACACCCAGTAACACAGACACACACTTACACCAAGTAACACAGACACACACTTACACCAAGTAACAAAGACATACACTAACACCAAGTAACACAGACATACACTGACACCAAGTAACAAAGATATACAATTACACCAAGTAACAAAGACACACACTTACACCAAGTAACAAAGACAGACACTGATACCCAGTAACACAGACACAATTACACCAATTAACAAAGACATACACTGTCACCCAGCAACGCAATCAAACACATACAGACACCCAGTAACACAGAGAAACACTAATAAACAGTAACAAAGTCATACACTGACACCAAGTAACACAGACACACACTTACACCAAGTAACAAAGACATACACCAACACCAAGTAACACAGACATACACTGACACCAAGTAACAAAGACATACAATTACACCAAGTAACAAAGACACACACTTACACCAAGTAGCAAAGACATACACTGATACCCAGTAACACAGACACACACTTACACCAAGTAACAAAGACATACACTGACACCAAGTCACAAAGACACACACTGACACCCAGTGACAAAGACATTGACTGATACCAAGTCACAAAGACATAAACTGATACCCAGTAACACAGACACACACTTACACAAAGTAACACAGACATACACTGAAATCAAGTAACAAAGACATACAGTGATACCCAGTAACACAGAGACACACTTACACCAACGAACACAGACATACACAGACACCAAGTAACAAAGACATACACTGATACCAAGGAACAAAGACGCACACTTCCACCAAGTAACACAGACACACACTTACACCAAGTAACAAAGACATACACTTACACCAAGTAACACAGACATACACTGACACCAAGTAACAAAGACATACAATTGCACCAAGTAACAAAGACACACACTTACACCAAGTAACAAAGACAGACACTGATAACCAGTAACACAGACACACAGTTACACCAAGTAACAAAGACATACACTGACACCAAGTAACACAGACATACACTGATACCCAGTAACACAGACATACACTGACACCAAGTAACAAAGACAGACACTGACACCAAGTTACAAAAACATGCACTTACACCAAGCAACAAAGAAAGACAATTACTCCAAGTAACAAAGACATACACTTAGACCAATTATTTTGACATACACTGACACCAAGTAAAAAAGACATACACTGATACCCAGTAACACAGACACACACTTACACCAAGTAACAAAGACATACACTGACATTAAGTCACAAAGACACACTGACACCCAGTAACAAAGACATACACTAACACAAACTAACAAAGACATACACTGATACCCATTAACACAGACACACACTTACACCAAGTAACACAGACAGACACTGACACCAAGTAACAAAGACACACACATACCCAGTAACACAGACACACACTTACACCAAGTAACAAAGACAGACACTGACACCATGTAACAAAGACACACACATACCCAGTAACACAGACACACACTTACACCAAGTAACAAAGACAGACACTGATACCCAGTCACACAGAGACACAATTACACCAAGTAACAAAGACATACACTGACACCCAGTAACAAAGACATACACTGACACCCAGTAACAGAGACACACACAGACACCAAGTAACAAAGACACACACTTACACCAATTAACACAGACACACACTGACACCCATTAACACAGACACACACTTACACCAAGCAACACAGACATACACTGACACCAAGTAACAAAGACATACACTGATATCCAGGCACACAGACACACACTTACACCAAGTAACACAGACATACACTGACACCAAGTAACAAAGACATACACTGATATCCAGGCACACAGACATACACTTACACCAAGTATTTTGACATCCACTGACACCAAGTAACAAAGACATACACCGATACCCAGTAACACAGACACACACTTACACCAAGTAACAAAGACATACACTGACACCAAGTCACAAAGACACACACTGACACCCAGTAACAAAGACATACACTGATACCAAGTCCCAAAGACAAACACTGATTCCCAGTAACATAGACACACACTTACACCAAGTAACACAGACATACACTGACACCAAGTAACAAAGACAGACACTGATACCCAATAACACAGACACAATTACACCAATTAACAAAGACATACACTGTCACCCAGCAACACAATCAAACACATACAGACACCCAGTAACACAGAGAAACACTAATAAACAGTAACAAAGACATACACTGACACCAAGTAACACAGACACACACTTACACCAAGTAACAAAGACATACACTAACACCAAGTAACACAGACATACACTGACACCAAGTAACAAAGACATACAATTACACCAAGTAACAAAGACACACACTTACACCAAGTAACAAAGACATACACTGATACCCAGTAACACAGACACACACTTACACCAAGTAACAAAGACATACACTGACACCAAGTCACAAAGACACACACTGACACCCAGTAACAAAGACATTGACTGATACCAAGTCACAAAGACATAAACTGATACCCAGTAACACAGACACACACTTACACCAAGTAACACAGACATACACTGACATCAAGTAACAAAGACATACACTTAGACCAATTATTTTGACATACACTGACACCAAGTAAAAAAGACATACACTGATACCCAGTAACACAGACACACACTTACACCAAGTAACAAAGACATACACTGACATTAAGTCACAAAGACACACTGACACCCAGTAACAAAGACATACACTAACACCAACTAACAAAGACATACACTGATACCCATTAACACAGACACACACTTACACCAAGTAACACAGACATACACTGACACCAAGTAACAAAGACACACACATACCCAGTAACACAGACACACACTTACACCAAGTAACAAAGACAGACACTGACACCATGTAACAAAGACACACACATACCCAGTAACACAGACACACACTTACACCAAGTAACAAAGACAGACACTGATACCCAGTCACACAGAGACACAATTACACCAAGTAACAAAGACATACACTGACACCCAGTAACAAAGACATACACTGACACCCAGTAACAGAGACACACACAGACACCAAGTAACAAAGACACACACTTACACCAATTAACACAGACACACACTGACACCCATTAACACAGACACACACTTACACCAAGCAACACAGGCATACACTGACACCAAGTAACAAAGACATACACTGATATCCAGGCACACAGACACACACTTACACCAAGTAACACAGACATACACTGACACCAAGTAACAAAGACATACACTGATATCCAGGCACACAGACATACACTTACACCAAGTATTTTGACATCCACTGACACCAAGTAACAAAGACATACACCGATACCCAGTAACACAGACACACACTTACACCAAGTAACAAAGACATACACTGACACCAAGTCACAAAGACACACACTGACACCCAGTAACAAAGACATACACTGATACCAAGTCCCAAAGACAAACACTGATTCCCAGTAACATAGACACACACTTACACCAAGTAACACAGACATACACTGACACCAAGTAACAAAGACAGACACTGATACCCAATAACACAGACACAATTACACCAATTAACAAAGACCTACACTGTCACCCAGCAACACAATCAAACACATACAGACACCCAGTAACACAGAGAAACACTAATAAACAGTAACAAAGACATACACTGACACCAAGTAACACAGACACACACTTACACCAAGTAACAAAGACATACACTAACACCAAGTAACACAGACATACACTGACACCAAGTAACAAAGACATACAATTACACCAAGTAACAAAGACACACACTTACACCAAGTAACAAAGACATACACTGATACCCAGTAACACAGACACACACTTACACCAAGTAACAAAGACATACACTGACACCAAGTCACAAAGACACACACTGACACCCAGTAACAAAGACATTGACTGATACCAAGTCACAAAGACATAAACTGATACCCAGTAACACAGACACACACTTACACCAAGTAACACAGACATACACTGACATCAAGTAACAAAGACATACACTGATACCCAGTAACACAGACACACACTTACACCAACGAACACAGACATACACTGACACCCAGTAACAGAGACACACACAGACACCAAGTAACAAAGACACACACTTACACCAATTAACACAGACACACACTGACACCCATTAACACAGACACACACTTACACCAAGCAACACAGACATACACTGACACCAAGTAACAAAGACATACACTGATATCCAGGCACACAGACACACACTTACACCAAGTAACACAGACATACACTGACACCAAGTAACAAAGACATACACTGATATCCAGGCACACAGACATACACTTACACCAAGTATTTTGACATCCACTGACACCAAGTAACAAAGACATACACCGATACCCAGTAACACAGACACACACTTACACCAAGTAACAAAGACATACACTGACACCAAGTCACAAAGACACACACTGACACCCAGTAACAAAGACATACACTGATACCAAGTCACAAAGACAAACACTGATTCCCAGTAACATAGACACACACTTACACCAAGTAACACAGACATACACTGACACCAAGTAACAAAGACAGACACTGATACCCAATAACACAGACACAATTACACCAATTAACAAAGACATACACTGTCACCCAGCAACACAATCAAACACATACAGACACCCAGTAACACAGAGAAACACTAATAAACAGTAACAAAGACATACACTGACACCAAGTAACACAGACACACACTTACACCAAGTAACAAAGACATACACTGACACCAAGTCACAAAGACACACACTGACACCCAGTAACAAAGACATTGACCGATACCAAGTCACAAAGACATAAACTGATACCCAGTAACACAGACACACACTTACACCAAGTAACACAGACATACACTGACATCAAGTAACAAAGACATAAACTGATACCCAGTAACACAGACACACACTTACACCAACGAACACAGACATACACTGACACCAAGTAACAAAGACATACACTGATGCCAAGGAACAAAGACGCACACTTCCACCAAGTAACACAGACACACACTTACACCAAGTAACAAAGACATACACTGATACCCAGTAACACAGACACACACTTACACCAAGTAACAAAGACATGCACTAACACCAAGTAACAAAGACAGACAATTACACCCAGTAACAAAGACATACACTAATACCAAGTAACAAAGACATACACTGATACCCATTAACACAGACACGCACTTACACCAAGTAACACAGACATACACTGACACCAAGTAACAAAGACACACACATACCCAGTAACACAGACACACACTGACACCAAGTAACAAAGACAGACACTGACACCATGTAACAAAGACACACACATACCCAGTAACACAGACACACACTTACACCAAGTAACAATGACAGACACTGATACCCAGTCACACAGAGACACAATTACACCAAGTAACAAAGACATACACTGACACCCAGTAACAAAGACATACACTGACACCCAGTAACAGAGACACACACAGACACCAAGTAACAAAGACATACACTAACACCAAGTAACAAAGACATACACTGATACCCATTAACACAGACACACACTTACACCAAGTAACACAGACATACACTGACACCAAGTAACAAAGACACACACAGACCCAGTAACACAGACACACACTTACACCAAGTAACAAAGACAGACACTGACACCATGTAACAAAGACACACACATACCCAGTAACACAGACACACACTTACACCAAGTAACAAAGACAGACACTGATACCCAGTCACACAGAGACACAATTACACCAAGTAACAAAGACATACACTGACACCCAGTAACAAAGACATACACTGACACCCAGTAACAGAGACACACACAGACACCAAGTAACAAAGACACACACTTACACCAATTAACACAGACACACACTGACACCCATTAACACAGACACACACTTACACCAAGCAACACAGACATACACTGACACCAAGTAACAAAGACATACACTGATATCCAGGCACACAGACACACACTTACACCAAGTAACACAGACATACACTGACACCAAGTAACAAAGACATACACTGATATCCAGGCACACAGACATACACTTACACCAAGTATTTTGACATCCACTGACACCAAGTAACAAAGACATACACCGATACCCAGTAACACAGACACACACTTACACCAAGTAACAAAGACATACACTGACACCAAGTCACAAAGACACACACTGACACCCAGTAACAAAGACATACACTGATACCAAGTCACAAAGACAAACACTGATTCCCAGTAACATAGACACACACTTACACCAAGTAACACAGACATACACTGACACCAAGTAACACAGACAGACACTGATACCCAATAACACAGACACAATTAAACCAATTAACAAAGACATACACTGTCACCCAGCAACACAATCAAACACATACAGACACCCAGTAACACAGAGAAACACTAATAAACAGTAACAAAGACATACACTGACACCAAGTAACACAGACACACACTTACACCAAGTAACAAAGACACACACTTACACCAAGTAACAAAGACATACACTGATACCCAGTAACACAGACACACACTTACACCAAGTAACAAAGGCATACACTGACACCAAGTCACAAAGACACACACTGACACCCAGTAACAAAGACATTGACTGATACCAAGTCACAAAGACATAAACTGATACCCAGTAACACAGACACACACTTACACCAAGTAACACAGACATACTTTGACATCAAGTAACAAAGACATACACTGATACCCAGTAACACAGACACACACTTACACCAACGAACACAGACATACACTGACACCAAGTAACAAAGACATACACTGATGCCAAGGAACAAAGACGCACAGTTCCACCAAGTAACACAGACACACACTTACACCCATTAACACAGACACACACTTACACCAAGCAACACAGACATACACTGACACCAAGTAACAAAGACATACACTGATATCCAGGCACACAGACACACACTTACACCAAGTAACACAGACATACACTGACACCAAGTAACAAAGACATACACTGATATCCAGGCACACAGACATACACTTACACCAAGTATTTTGACATCCACTGACACCAAGTAACAAAGACATACACCGATACCCAGTAACACAGACACACACTTACACCAAGTAACAAAGACATACACTGACACCCAGTCACAAAGACACACACTGACACCCAGTAACAAAGACATACACTGATACCAAGTCACAAAGACAAACACTGATTCCCAGTAACATAGACACACACTTACACCAAGTAACACAGACATACACTGACACCAAGTAACAAAGACAGACACTGATACCCAATAACACAGACACAATTACACCAATTAACAAAGACATACACTGTCACCCAGCAACACAATCAAACACATACAGACACCCAGTAACACAGAGAAACACTAATAAACAGTAACAAAGACATACACTGACACCAAGTAACACAGACACACACTTACACCAAGTAACAAAGACATACACTAACACCAAGTAACACAGACATACACTGACACCAAGTAACAAAGACATACAATTACACCAAGTAACAAAGACACACACTTACACCAAGTAACAAAGACATAAACTGATACCCAGTAATACAGACACACACTTACACCAAGTAACAAAGACATACACTGACACCAAGTCACAAAGACACACACTGACACCCAGTAACAAAGACATTGACTGATACCAAGTCACAAAGACATAAACTGATACCCAGTAACACAGACACACACTTACACCAAGTAACACAGACATACACTGACATCAAGTAACAAAGACATACACTGATACCCAGTAACACAGACACACACTTACACCAACGAACACAGACATACACTGACACCAAGTAACAAAGACATACACTGATGCCAAGGAACAAAGACGCACACTTCCACCAAGTAACACAGACACACACTTACACCAAGTAACAAAGACAAACACTGATTCCCAGTAACATAGACACACACTTACACCAAGTAACACAGACATACACTGACACCAAGTAACAAAGACAGACACTGATACCCAATAACACAGACACAATTACACCAATTAACAAAGACATACACTGTCACCCAGCAACACAATCAAACACATACAGACACCCAGTAACACAGAGAAACACTAATAAACAGTAACAAAGACATACACTGACACCAAGTAACACAGACACACACTTACACCAAGTAACAAAGACATACACTAACACCAAGTAACACAGACATACACTGACACCAAGTAACAAAGACATACAATTACACCAAGTAACAAAGACACACACTTACACCAAGTAACAAAGACATACATTGATACCCAGTAACACAGACACACACTTACACCAAGTAACAAAGACATACACTGACACCAAGTCACAAAGACACACACTGACACCCAGTAACAAAGACATTGACTGATACCAAGTCACAAAGACATAAACTGATACCCAGTAACACAGACACACACTTACACCAAGTAACACAGACATACACTGACATCAAGTAACAAAGACATACACTGATACCCAGTAACACAGACACACACTTACACCAACGAACACAGACATACACTGACACCAAGTAACAAAGACATACACTGATGCCAAGGAACAAAGACGCACACTTCCACCAAGTAACACAGACACACACTTACACCAAGTAACAAAGACATACACTGATACCCAGTAACACAGACACACACTTACACCAAGTAACAAAGACATGCACTAACACCAAGTAACAAAGACAGACAATTACACCCAGTAACAAAGACATACACTAATACCAAGTAACAAAGACATACACTGATACCCATTAACACAGACACACACTTACACCAAGTAACACAGACATACACTGACACCAAGTAACAAAGACACACACATACCCAGTAACACAGACACACACTGACACCAAGTAACAAAGACAGACACTGACACCATGTAACAAAGACACACACATACCCAGTAACACAGACACACACTTACACCAAGTAACAATGACAGACACTGATACCCAGTCACACAGAGACACAATTACACCAAGTAACAAAGACATACACTGACACCCAGTAACAAAGACATACACTGACACCCAGTAACAGAGACACACACAGACACCAAGTAACAAAGACAAACACTTACACCAATTAACACAGACACACACTGACACCCATTAACACAGACACACACTTACACCAAGCAACACAGACACACACTGACACCAAGTAACAAAGACATACACTGATATCCAGGCACACAGACACACACTTACACCAAGTAACACAGACATACACTGACACCAAGTAACAAAGACATACACTGATATCCAGGCACACAGACATACACTTACACCAAGTATTTTGACATCCACTGACACCAAGTAACAAAGACATACACCGATACCCAGTAACACAGACACACACTTACACCAAGTAACAAAGACATACACTGACACCAAGTCACAAAGACACACACTGACACCAAGTAACAAAGACATAGACTGATACCAAGTCACAAAGACAAACACTGATACCCAGTAACATAGACACACACTTGCACCAAGTAACACAGACATACACTGACACCAAGTAACAAAGACATACACTGATATCCAGGCACACAGACATACACTTACACCAAGTATTTTGACATCCACTGACACCAAGTAACAAAGACATACACCGATACCCAGTAACACAGACACACACCTACACCAAGTAACAAAGACATACACTGACACCAAGTCACAAAGACACACACTGACACCCAGTAACAAAGACATAGACTGATACCAAGTCACAAAGACAAACACTGATACCCAGTAACACAGACACACAATTACACCAAGTAACGCAGACATACACTGACACCAAGTAACAAAGACATACACTGATACCCAGTAAGACAGACACACACTTACACCAACTAACACAGACATACACTGACACCAAGTAACAAAGACATACACTGATACCAAGGAACAAAGACACACATTTACACCAAGTATCACAGACACACACTGACACCAAGTAACAAAGACATACACTTCCACCAAGTAACACAGACATACACTGACACCAAGTAACAAAGACATACACTGACACCAAGTAACACAGACATACAATCATACCCAGTAACACAGACATACACTGACACCAAGTCACAAAGACACACACTGCCACCCAGTAACAAAGACAGACAATGATACCCAGTAACACAGACACGCACTTACACCAAGTAACACAGACATTCTCTGAAACAAAGTAACAAAGACATACACTGATACCCAGGAACACAGACACACACTTACACCAAGTAACACAGACACACACTTACACCAAGTAACAAAGACATACACTGACACCAAGTAACACAGACATACACTGATACCCAGTAACACAGACATACACTGACACCAAGTAACAAAGACAGACACTGACACCAAGTTACAAAGACATGCACTTACACCAAGAAACAAAGACAGACAATTACTCCAAGTAACAAAGACATACACTTAGACCAATTATTTTGACATACACTGACACCAAGTAAAAAATACATACACTGATACCCGGTAACACAGACACACACTTACACCAAGTAACAAAGACATACACTGACATTAAGTCACAAAGACACACTGACACCCAGTAACAAAGACATACACTAATAGCAAGTAACAAAGACATACACTGATACCCATTAACACAGACACACACTTACACCAAGTAACACAGACATACACTGACACCAAGTAACAAAGACACACACATACCCAGTAACACAGACACACACTTACACCAAGTAACAAAGACAGACACTGATACCCAGTCTCACAGAGACACAATTACACCAAGTAACAAAGACATACACTGACACCCAGTAAAAAGACATACACTGACACCCAGTAACAGAGACACACACGGACACCAAGTAACAAAGACACACACTTACACTAATTAACACAGACACACACTGACACCCATTAACACAGACACACACTTACACCAAGCAACACAGACATACACTGACACCAAGTAACAAAGACATACACTGATATCCAGGCACACAGACACACACTTACACCAAGTAACGCAGACATACACTGACACCAAGTAACAAAGACATACATTGATATCCAGGCACACAGACATACACTTACACCAAGTATTTTGACATCCACTGACACCAAGTAACAAAGACATACACCGATACCCAGTAAAACAGACACACACTTACACCAAGTAACAAAGACATACACTGACACCAAGTCACAAAGACACACACTGACACCCAGTAACAAAGACATAGACTGATACCAAGTCACAAAGACAAACACTGATACCCAGTAACACAGACACACACTTACACCAAGTAACACAGACATACACTGACACCAAGTAACAAAGACATACACTGATACCCAGTAACACAGACACACACTTACACCAACTAACACAGACATACACTGACACCAAGTAACAAAGACATACACTGATACCAAGGAACAACGACACACATTTACACCAAGTAACACAGACGCACACTTACACCAAGTAACAAAGACATACAATTACACCAAGTAACAAACACACACACTTACACTAAGTAACAAAGACAAACACTGATAACCAGTAACACAGACACACACTTACACCAAGTAACAAAGACATACACTGACACCCAGTAACACAAACAAACACACACTGACACCCAGTAACACAGAGAAACACTAATAAACAGTAACACTGACATACACTGACACCAAGTCACAAAGACACACACTGACACCCAGTAACAAAGACATACACTGATACTAAGTCACAAAGACATACACTGATACCCAGGAACACAGACACACACTGACACCCAGTAACAAAGACATACACTGATACCAAGTCACAAAGACATACACTGATACCCAGAAACACCGACACACACTGACACCCAGTAACAAAGATATATTTTTTTATTTTTTTATTTAGAGATACAGCACTGAAACAGGCCCTTCGGCCCACCGAGTCTGTGCCGACCAACAACCACCCATTTATACTAACCCTACAGTAATCCTATATTCCCTACCACCTCCCTACATTAGGGGCAATTTACAACGGCCAATTTACCTATACAAAGATATACACTGATACCAAGTCACAAAGACATACACTGATACCCAGTAACACAGACACACACTGACACCAAGTAACAAATACATGCACTGACACCAAGTAACAAAGACATACACTTCCACCAAGTAACAAAGACACACACTTACACCAATTAACACGGACATGCACTGACACCAAGTAACAAAGACATACAATGACACCAAGTAACAAAGACATACACTTACACCAAGTAACAAAGACAGACAATTACACCAAGTAACAAAGACGTACACATACACCAAGTATTTTGACATACACTGACACAAAGTAACAAAGACATACACTGATACCCAGTAACACAGACACGCACTTACACCAAGTAACACAGTCATACACTGACACCAAGCAACAAAGACATACACTGACACCAAGTCACAAAGACACACACTGACACCCAGTAACAAAGACATACACTGACAATCAGGAACAAAGACACACACAGATACCAAGTCACAAAGACATACACTGATACCCAGTTACACAGACACACACTGACTCCAAGTAACACAGACACACACTGACACCCAGTAACAGAGAGAAACACGAATAAACAGTAACACAGACATACACTGACACCAAGTTACAAAGACACACACTGACACCCAGTAACAAAGACATACACTGACACCAAGTCAGAAAGACACACACTGACACCCAGGAACAAAGACACACACTGACACCCAGTAACAAAGACATACACTGACACCAAGTCAGAAAGACACACACTGACACCCAGTAACAAAGACATACACTGACACCAAGTCAGAAAGACATACACTGACACCAAGTTACAAAGACATATACTGACACTAAGTAACAAAGTCAGACAATTACACAAAGTAACAAAGACATACATTTACACCAATTATTTTGACATACACTGACACCAAGTAACAAAGACTTACACTTATACCCAGTAACACGGACACACACCAACACCAAGTCACAAAGATACACACTGACACCCAGTAACAAAGACATAGACTGATACCAAGTCACAAAGACATACACTGATACCCAGTAACACAGACACACACGGACACCAAGTAACAAAGACACACACTTACACCAAGTAACACAGACACACACTGACACCAAGTAACACAGACACACACTTACACCAGGCTACACAGACATACACTGACACCAAGTAACAAAGACATACACTGATACCCAGTAACACAGACAAACACTTACACCAAGTAACACAGACATACACTGACACCAAGTAACAAAGACACACACTGATACCCAGGAACACAGACACACACTTACACCAAGTAACAAAGACATACAATTACACCAAGTAACAAAGACACACACTTACACCAAGTAACAAAGACTGACACTGATAACCAGTAACACAGACACACAGTTACACCAAGTCACAAAGACATACACTGACACCCAGTAACACAAACAAACACACACTGACACCCAGTAACAGAGAGAAACACGAATAAACAGTAACACAGACATACACTGACACCAAGTTACAAAGACACACACTGACACCCACTAACAAAGACATACACTGACACCAAGTCAGAAAGACACACACTGACACCCAGGAACAAAGACATACACTGATACCAAGTCACAAAGACATACACTGATACCCAGTAACACAGACACACACTGACACCCAGTAACACAGACACACACTGACACCAAGTAACAAAGACATACACTGACACCAAGTAACAAAGACATACATTGACACCCAGTAACACAGACACACACGGACACCAAGTAACAAAGACACACAGTTACACCAAGTAACAAAGACATACACTGACACCAAGTCACAAAGACTCACACTGACACCCAGTAACAAAGACACACACTTACACCAAGTAACACAGACATACACTGACACCAAGTAACACAGACATACACTGATACCCAGGAACACAGACATACACTTACACCAAGTAACACAGACATACACTGACACCAAGTAACAAAGACATACAATTACACCAAGTAACAAAGACACACACTTACACCAAGTCACACAGATATACACTGATCCCAAGTAACAAAGACATGCACTGACACCCAGTAACACAGACACACACTTACACCAAGTAACACAGACACACACTTAAACCAAGTAACAAAGACATACACTGACACCAAGTCACAAAGACACACACTGACACCCAGTAACAAAGACATAGACTGATACCAAGTCACAAAGACATAAACTGATACCCAGTAACACAGAGACACACTTACACCAAGTAACACAGACATACACTGACACCAAGTAACAAAGACATACACTGATACCCAGTAACACAGACACACACTTACACCAACGAACACAGACATGCACTGACAAAAAGTAACAAAGACATACACTGATACCAAGGAACAAAGACGCACATTTCCACCAAGTAACACAGACACACACTTACACCAAGTAACAAAGACATACACTTACACCAAGTAACACAGACATACACTGACACCAAGTAACAAAGACATACAATTGCACCAAGTAACAAAGACACACACTTACACCAAGTAACAAAGACAGACACTGATAACCAGTAACACAGACACACAGTTACACCAAGTAACAAAGACATACACTGACACCCAGTAACACAAACAAACACACACTGACACCCAGTAACAGAGAGAAACACGAATAAACAGTAACACAGACATACACTGACACCAAGTCACAAAGACACACACTGACACCCAGTAACAAAGACATACACTGACACCAAGTCAGAAAGACACACACTGACACCCAGTAACAAAGACATACACTGATACCAAGTCACAAAGACATACACTGATACCCAGTAACACAGACACACACTGACACCCAGTAACACAGACACACACTGACACCAAGTAACAAAGACATACACTGACACCAAGTAACAAATACATACATTGACACCCAGTAACACAGACACACACGGACACCATGTAACAAAGACACACAGTTACACCAAGTAACAAAGATATACACTGACACCAAGTCACAAAGACACACACTGACACCCAGTAACAAAGACACACACTTACATCAAGTAACACAGACATACACTGACACCAAGTAACACAGACATACACTGATACCCAGGAACACAGACATACACTTACACCAAGTAACACAGACATACACTGACACCAAGTAACAAAGACATACAATTACACCAAGTAACAAAGACACACACTTACACCAAGTCACACAGATATACACTGATCCCAAGTAACAAAGACATGCACTGACACCCAGTAACACAGACACACACTTACACCAAGTAACACAGACACACACTTACACCAAGTAACAAAGAAATACACTAACACCAAGTAACACAGACATACACTGACACCAATTAACAAAGACATACAATTACGCCAAGGAACAAAGACACACACTTACACCAAGTAACAAAGACTGACACTGATACCCAGTAACACAGACACAATTACACCAATGAACAAAGACATACACTGACACCCAGTAACACAATCAAACACATACAGACACCCAGTAACACAGAGAAACACTAATAAACAGTAACAAAGACACACACTGACACCAAGTAACAAAGACAGACACTGACAGCCAGTAACGCAGACACACACTGACACCAAGTAACAAAGACATACACTGACACCAAGTAACAAACACATACACTTACAACAAGTAACAAAGACAGACAATTACACCAAGTAACAAAGGCATACACTTACACCAAGTATTTTGACATACACTGACACCAAGTAACAAAGACATGCACTGATACCCAGTAACACAGACACACACTTACACCAAGTAACAAAGACATACACTGACACCAAGTCACAAAGACACACACTGACACCCAGTAACAAAGACATAGACTGATACCAAGTCACAAAGACATACACTGATACCCAGTAACACAGACACACACATACACCAAGTAACACAGACATGCATTGACACCAAGTAACAAAGACATACACTGATACCCAGTAACACAGACACACACTTACACCAACGAACACAGACATACACTGACACCAAGTAACAAAGACATACACTGATACCAAGGAACAAAGACACACACTTCCACCATGTAACACAGACACACACTTACACCAAGTAACAAAGACATACACTGACACCAAGTAACAAAGACATACAATTACACCAACTAACTAAGACACACACTTACAACAAGTAACAAAGACAGACACTGATAACCAGTAACACAGACACACACTTACACAAAGTAACAAAGACATACACTGACACCCAGTAACACAAACAAACACTCACTGACACCCAGTAACACAGATACACACTAATAAACAGTAACGCAGACATGCACTGACACCAAGTCACAAAGACGCACACTGACACCCAGTAACAAAGACATACACTGACACCAAGTCACAAAGACATACACTGATACCCAGGAACACAGACACACACTGACACCCAGCAACAAAGTCATACACTGATACCAAGCCACAAAGACATACACTGATACCCAGTAACACAGACACACACTGACACCCAGTAACGCAGACACACACTGACACCAAGTAACAAAGACATACACTGACACCAACTAATAAAGACATACACATACACCATGTAACAAAGAACCACACTTACACCAAGTAACACAGACATACACTGATACCAAGTAACACAGACACACACTTACACCAAGTAACAAAGACATACACTTACACCAAGTAACAAAGACATACAATTACACCAAGTAACAAAGACACACACTTACACCAAGTAACAAAGACAGACACAGATAACCAGTAACACAGACACACACTTACTCCAAGTAACAAAGACATACACTGACACCCAGTAATACAAACAAACACACACTGACACCCAGTAACACAGAGAAACACTAATAAACAGTAACACAGACATACACTGACACCAAGTCACAAAGACACACACTGACACCAAGTAACAAAGACATACACTGACACCAAGTCACAAAGACATACACTGATACCCAGTAACACAGACACACACTGACACCCAGTAACACAGACACACACTGACACCAAGTGACAAAGACATACACTGACACCAAGTAACAAAGACATACACTTACACCAAGTAACAAAGACAGACAATTGCACCAAGTATTTTGACAGACACTGACACCAATTAACAAAGACATACACGGATACCCAGTAACACAGACCCACACTGACACCCATTAACAAAGACATACACTGATACCAAGTCACAAAGACATACACTGATACCCAGTAACACAGACACACACTGACACCCAGTAACAAAGATATACACTGATACCATGTCACAAAGACATACACTGATACCAAGTCACAAAGACGTACACTGATACCCAGTAACACAGACACACACTGACACCCAGGAACAAAGACATACACTGATACAAAGTCACAAAGACATACACTGATACCCAGTAACACATACACACACCGACACCAAGTAACAAAGACATACACAGACACCAAGTAACAAAGACATACACTTACACCAAGTAACAAAGACACACACTTACACCAAGAAACACAGACATACACTGGCACCAAGTAACAAAGACACACACTGACACCAAGTTACAAAGACATACACTTACACCAAGCAACAAAGACAGACAATTACACAAAGTAACAAAGACACGCACTTACACCAAGTAACAAAGACAGACACTGATACCCAGTAACACAGACACAATTACACCAATTTACAAAGACATACACTGTCACCCAGCAACACAATCAAACACATACAGACACCCAGGAACACAGAGAAACACTAATAAACAGTAACAAAGACATACACTGACACCAAGTAACACAGACACACGCTTACACCAAGTGACAAAGACATACACTAACACCAAGTAACAAAGACATACACTGACACCAAGTCATAAAGACATACACGGATACCCAGTAACACAGACATACACTGATACCCAGGAACACAGACACACGCTGACACCAAGTGACAAAGACATACACTGACACCAAGTAACAAAGACATACACTGACACCAAGTCACAAAGACATACACGGATACCCAGTAACACAGACCCACACTGACACCCATTAACAAAGACATACACTGATACCAAGTCACAAAGACATACACTGATACCCAGTAACACAGACACACACTGACACCCAGTAACAAAGATATACACTGATACCGTGTCACAAAGACATACACTGATACCAAGTCACAAAGACGTACACTGATACCCAGTAACACAGACACACACTGACACCCAGGAACAAAGACATACACTGATACAAAGTCACAAAGACATACACTGATACCCAGTAACACATACACACACCGACACCAAGTGACAAAGACATACACAGACACCAAGTAACAAAGACATACACTTACACCAAGTAACAAAGACACACACTTACACCAAGAAACACAGACATACACTGGCACCAAGTAACAAAGACACACACTGACACCAAGTTACAAAGACATACACTTACACCAAGCAACAAAGACAGACAATTACACAAAGTAACAAAGACACACACTTACACCAAGTAACAAAGACAGACACTGATACCCAGTAACACAGACACAATTACACCAATTTACAAAGACATACACTGTCACCCAGCAACACAATCAAACACATACAGACACCCAGGAACACAGAGAAACACTGATAAACAGTAACAAAGACATACACTGACACCAAGTAACACAGACACACGCTTACACCAAGTGACAAAGACATACACTAACACCAAGTAACACAGACATACACTGACACCAAGTAACAAAGACATAGACTGATACCAAGTCACAAAGACATAAACTGATACCCAGTAACACAGACACACACCTACACCAAGTAACACAGACATACACTGACATCAAGTAACAAAGACATACACTGATACCCAGTAACACAGACACACACTTACACCAACGAACACAGACATACACTGACACCAAGTAACAAAGACATACACTGATACCAAGGAACAAAGACGCACACTTCCACCAAGTAACACAGACACACACTTACACCAAGTAACAAAGACATACAATTGCACCAAGTATCAAAGACACACACTTACACCAAGTAACAAAGACAGACACTGATAATCATTAACACAGACACACAGTTACACCAAGTAACAAAGACATACACTGACACCAAGTAACACAGACATACACTGATACCCAGTAACACAGACATACACTGACACCAAGTAACAAAGACAGACACTGACACCAAGTTACAAAGACATGCACTTACACCAAGCAACAAAGACAGACAATTACTCCAAGTAACAAAGACATACACTTAGACCAATTATTTTGACATACACTGACACCAAGTAAAAAAGACATACACTGATACCCAGTAACACAGACACACACTTACACCAAGTAACAAAGACATACACTGACATTAAGTCACAAAGACAAACTGACACCCAGTAACAAAGACATACATTAATACCAAGTAACAAAGACATACACTGATACCCATTAACACAGACACACACTTACACCAAGTAACACAGACATACACTGACACCAAGTAACAAAGACACACACATACCCAGTAACACAGACACACACTTACACCAAGTAACAAAGACAGACACTGACACCAAGTAACAAAGACACACACATACCCAGTAACACAGACACACACTTACACCAAGTAACAAAGACAGACACTGATACCCAGTCACACAGAGACACAATTACACCAAGTCACAAAGACATACACTGACACCCAGTAACAAAGACATACACTGACACCCAGTAACAGAGACACACACAGACACCAAGTAACAAAGACACACACTTACACCAATTAACACAGACACACACTGACACCCATGAACACAGACAGACACTTACACCAAGCAACTCAGACATACACTGACACCAAGTAACAAAGACATACACTGATATCCAGGCACACAGACACACACTTACACCAACTAACACAGACATACACTGACACCAAGTAACAAAGACATACACTGATATCCAGGCACACAGACATACACTTACACCAAGTATTTTGACATCCACTGACACCAAGTAACAAAGACATACACCGATACCCAGTAACACAGACACACACTTACACCAAGTAACACAGACATACACTGACACCAAGTCACAAAGACACACACTGACACCCAGTAACAAAGACATAGACTGATACCAAGTCACAAAGACAAACACTGATACCCAGTAACATAGACACATACTTACACCAAGTAACACAGACATACACTGACACCAAGTAACAAAGACATACAATGACACCAAGTAACACAGACATACACTGATACCCAGGCACACAGACATACACTTACACCAAGTATTTTGACATCCACTGACACCAAGTAACAAAGACATACACCGATACCCAGTAACACAGACACACACTTACACCAAGTAACAAAGACATACACTGACACCAAGTCACAAAGACACACACTGACACCCAGTAACAAAGACATAGACTGATACCAAGTCACAAAGACAAACACTGATACCAAGTAACATAGACACATACTTACACCAAGTCACAAAGACACACACTGCCACCCAGTAACAAAGACAGACAATGATACCCAGTAACACAGACACGCACTTACACCAAGTGACACAGACATACTCTGACACAAAGTAACAAAGACATACACTGATACCCAGGAACACAGACACACACTTACACCAAGTAACACAGGCACACACTTACACCAAGTCACAAAGACATACACTGATACCCAGTAACACAGACACACACATACACCAATTAACACAGACATACACTGACATCAAGTAACAAAGACATACACTGATACCCAGTAACACAGACACACACTTACACCAACGAACACAGACATACACTGACACCAAGTAACAAAGACATACACTGATACCAAGGAACAAAGACGCACACTTCCACCAAGTAACACAGACACACACTTACACCAAGTAACAAAGACATACAATTACACCAAGTAACACAGACATACACTGACACCAAGTAACAAAGACATACAATTGCACCAAGTAACAAAGACACACACTTACACCAAGTAACAAAGACAGACACTGATAATCAGTAACACAGACACACAGTTACACCAAGTAACAAAGACATACACTGACTTCAAGTAACACAGACATACACTGATATCCAGTAACACAGACATACACTGACACCAAGTAACAAAGACAGACACTGACACCAAGTTACAAAGACATGCACTTACACCAAGCAATAAAGACAGACAATTACTCCAAAGAACAAAGACATACACTTAGACCAATTATTTTGACATACACTGACACCAAGTAAAAAAGACATACACTGATACCCAGTAACACAGACACACACTTACACCAAGTAACAAAGACATACACTGACATTAAGTCACAAATGCACACTGACACCCAGTAACAAAGACATACACTAATACCAAGTAACAAAGACATACACTGATACCCATTAACACAGACACACACTTACACCAAGTAACACAGACATACACTGACACCAAGTAACAAAGACACACACATACTCAGTAACACAGACACACACTTACACCAAGTAACAAAGACAGACACTGAAACCAAGTAACAAAGACACACACTTACACCAAGTAACAAAGACAGACACTGATAATCAGTAACACAGACACACAGTTACACCAAGTAACAAAGACATACACTGACTTCAAGTAACACAGACATACACTGATACCCAGTAACACAGACATACACTGACACCAAGTAACAAAGACAGACACTGACACCAAGTTACAAAGACATGCACTTACACCAAGCAATAAAGACAGACAATTACTCCAAGTAACAAAGACATACACTTAGACCAATTATTTTGACATACACTGACAGCAAGTAAAAAAGACATACACTGATACCCAGTAACACAGACACACACTTACACCAAGTAACAAAGACATACACTGACATTAAGTCACAAAGACACACTGACACCCAGTAACAAAGACATACACTAATACCAAGTAACAAAGACATACACTGATACCCATTAACACAGACACACACTTACACCAAGTAACACAGACATACACTGACACCAAGTAACAAAGACACACACATACTCAGTAACACAGACACACACTTACACCAAGTAACAAAGACAGACACTGAAACCAAGTAACAAAGACACACACATACCCAGTAACACAGACACACACTTACACCAAGTAACAAAGACAGACACTGATACCCAGTCACACAGAGACACAATTACACCAAGTAACAAAGACATACACTGACACCCAGTAACAAAGACATACACTGACACCCAGTAACAGAGACACACACAGACACCAAGTAACAAAGACACACACTTACACCAATTAACACAGACACACACTGACACCCATTAACACAGACACACACGTACACCAAGCAACACAGACATACACTAACACCAAGTAAAAAAGACATACACTGATATCCAGGCACACAGACACACACTTACACCAAGTAACACAGACATACACTGACACCAAGTAACAAAGACATACACTGATATCCAGGCACACAGACATACACTTATATCAAGTATTTTGACATCCACTGACACCAAGTAACAAAGACATACACCGATACCCAGTAACACAGACACACACTTACACCAAGTAACAAAGACATACACTGACACCAAGTCACAAAGACACACACTGACACCCAGTAACAAAGACATAGACTGATACCAAGTCACAAAGACAAACACTGATACCCAGTAACATAGACACATACTTACACCAAGTAACACAGACATACACTGACACCAAGTAACAAAGACATACAATGACACCAAGTAACACAGACATACACTGATACCCAGTAACACAGACATACACTGACACCAAGTCACAAAGACACACACTGCCACCCAGTAACAAAGACAGACAATGATACCCAGTAACACAGACACGCACTTACACCAAGTGACACAGACATACACTGACACAAAGTAACAAAGACATACACTGATACCCAGGAACACAGACACACACTTACACCAAGTAACACAGACACACACTTACACCAAGTAACAAAGACATACACTGACACCAAGTAACACAGACATACACTGATACCCAGCAACACAGACATACACTGACACCAAGTAACAAAGACAGACACTGACACCAAGTTACAAAGACATGCACTTACACCAAGCAACAAAGACAGACAATTACTCCAAGTAACAAAGACATACAGTTAGACCAATTATTTTGACATACACTGACACCAAGTAAAAAAGACATACACTGCTACCCAGTAACACAGACACACACTTACACCAAGTAACAAAGACATACACTGACATTAAGTCACAAAGACACACTGACACCCAGTAACAAAGACATACACTAATACCAGGTAACACAGACATACACTCACACCAAGTAACAAAGACACACACATCCCCAGTAACACAGACACACACTTACACCAAGCAACAAAGACAGACACTGATACCCAGTCACACAGAGACACAATTACACCAAGTAACAAAGACATACACTGACACCCAGTAACAAAGACATACACTGACACCCAGTAACAGAGACACACACGGACACCAAGTAACAAAGACACACACTTACACCAATTAGCACAGACACACACTGACACCCATTAACACAGACACACACTTATACCAAGCAACACAGTCATACAATGACACCAAGTAACAAAGACATACACTGATATCCACGCACACAGACATACACTTACACCAAGTATTTTGACATCCACTGACACCAAGTAACAAAGACATACACCGATACCCAGTAACAAAGACACACACTTACACCAAGTAACAAAGACATGCACTGACACCAAGTAACAAAGACATACACTGATACCCAGTAACACAGACACACACTTACACCAACGAACACAGACATACACTGACACCAAGTAACAAAGACATACACTGATACCAAGGAACAAAGACACACACTTCCACCATGTAACACAGACACACACTTACACCAAGTAACAAAGACATACACTGACACCAAGTAACAAAGACATACAATTACACCAAGTAACCAAGACACACACTTACACCAAGTAACAAAGACAGACACTGATAACCAGTAACACAGACACACACTTACACAAAGTAACAAAGACATACACTGACACCCAGTAACACAAACAAACAGTCACTGACACCCAGTAACACAGAGAAACACTAATAAACAGTAACGCAGACATACACTGACACCAAGTCACAAAGACGCACACTGACACCCAGTAACAAAGACATACACTGACACCAAGTCACAAAGACATACACTGATACCCAGGAACACAGACACACACTGACACCCAGCAACAAAGACATACACTGATACCAAGCCACAAAGACATACACTGATACCCAGTTACACAGACACACACTGACACCCAGTAACGCAGACACACACTGACACCAAGTAACAAAGACATACACTGACACCAACTAATAAAGACATACACATACACCATGTAACAAAGACCCACACTTACACCAAGTAACACAGACATACACTGATACCAAGTAACACAGACACACACTTACACCAAGTAACAAAGACATACACTTACACCAAGTAACACAGACATACACTGACACCAAGTAACAAAGACATACAATTACACCAAGTAACAAAGACACACACTTACACCAAGTAACAAAGACAGACACCGATAACCAGTAACACAGACACACACTTACACCAAGTAACAAAGACATACACTGACACCCAGTAATACAAACAAACACACACTGACACCCAGTAACACAGAGAAACACTAATAAACAGTAACACAGACATACACTGACACCAAGTCACAAAGACACACACTGACACCCAGTAACAAAGACATACACTGACACCAAGTCACAAAGACATACACTGATACCCAGTAACACAGACACACACTGACACCCAGTAACACAGACACACACTGACACCAAGTAACAAAGACATACACTGACACCAAGTAACAAAGACATACACTTACACCAAGTAACAAAGACACACACTTACACCAAGAAACACAGACATACACTGGCACCAAGTTACAAAGACATACACTTACACCAAGCAACAAAGACAGACAATTACACAAAGTAACAAAGACATACACGGATACCCAGTAACACAGACACACACTGACACCCATTAACAAAGACATACACTGATACCAAGTCACAAAGACATACACTGATACCCAGTAACACAGACACACACTGACACCCAGTAACAAAGATATACACTGATACAATGTCACAATGACATACACTGATACCAAGTCACAAAGACGTACACTGATACCCAGTAACACAGACACACACTGACACCCAGGAACAAAGACATACACTGATACCAAGTCACAAAGACATACACTGATACCCAGTAACACATACACACACCGACACCAAGTAACAAAGACACACACTGACACCAAGTTACAAAGACATACACTTACACCAAGCAACAAAGACAGACAATTACACAAAGTAACAAAGACATACACTTACACCAAGTATTTTGACATACACTGACACCAAGTAACAAAGACATACACTGATACCCAGTAACACTGACACACACTTACAACATTCAGCAAAGACATACAATGACACCAAGTCACAAAGATACGCACTGACACCCAGTAACAAAGACATAGACTGATTCCAAGTCACAAAGACATACACTGATACCCAGTAACACAGACACACACTTGCACCAAGTAACACAGACATACACTGACACCTGGTAACAAAGACATACACTGATACCCAGTAACACAGACACACACTTACACCAAATAACAAAGACACACACCTTCACCAAGTAACACAGACACACACTGACACCCAGTAACACAGACACACACTTACACCAAGCAACACGGACATGCACTGACACCAAGTAACAAAGTCATACACTGATACCCAGTAACACAGACACACACTTACACCAAGTAACACAGACATACACTGACACCAAGTAACAAAGACATACAATGACACCAAGTAACACAGACATACACTGATACCCAGTAACACAGACATAAACTGACACCAAGTCACAAAGACACACACTGCCACCCAGTAACAAAGACAGACAATGATACCCAGTAACACAGACACGCACTTAAACCAAGTGACACAGACATACACTGACACAAAGTAACAAAGACATACACTGATACCCAGGAACACAGACACACACTTACACCAAGTAACACAGACACACACTTACACCAAGTAACAAAGACATACACTGACACCAAGTAACACAGACATACACTGATACCCAGCAACACAGACATACACTGACACCAAGTAACAAAGACAGACACTGACACCAAGTTACAAAGACATGCACTTACACCAAGCAACAAAGACAGACAATTACTCCAAGTAACAAAGACATACAGTTAGACCAATTATTTTGACATTCACTGACACCAAGTAAAAAAGACATACACTGCTACCCAGTAACACAGACACACACTTACACCAAGTAACAAAGACATACACTGACATTAAGTCACAAAGACACACTGACACCCAGTAACAAAGACATACACTAATACCAGGTAACACAGACATACACTCACACCAAGTAACAAAGACACACACATCCCCAGTAACACAGACACACACTTACACCAAGCAACAAAGACAGACACTGATACCCAGTCACACAGAGACACAATTACACCAAGTAACAAAGACATACACTGACACCCAGTAACAAAGACATACACTGACACCCAGTAACAGAGACACACACGGACACCAAGTAACAAAGACACACACTTACACCAATTAGCACAGACACACACTGACACCCAGTAACAAAGACATAGACTGATACCAAGTCACAAAGACAAACACTGATACCCAGTAACATAGACACATACTTACACCAAGTAACACAGACATACACTGACACCAAGTAACAAAGACATACAATGACACCAAGTAACACAGACATACACTGATACCCAGTAACACAGACATACACTGACACCAAGTCACAAAGACACACACTGCCACCCAGTAACAAAGACAGACAATGATACCCAGTAACACAGACACGCACTTACACCAAGTGACACAGACATACACTGACACAAAGTAACAAAGACATACACTGATACCCAGGAACACAGACACACACTTACACCAAGTAACACAGACACACACTTACACCAAGTAACAAAGACATACACTGACACCAAGTAACACAGACATACACTGATACCCAGCAACACAGACATACACTGACACCAAGTAACAAAGACAGACACTGACACCAAGTTACAAAGACATGCACTTACACCAAGCAACAAAGACAGACAATTACTCCAAGTAACAAAGACATACAGTTAGACCAATTATTTTGACATACACTGACACCAAGTAAAAAAGACATACACTGCTACCCAGTAACACAGACACACACTTACACCAAGTAACAAAGACATACACTGACATTAAGTCTCAAAGACACACTGACACCCAGTAACAAAGACATACACTAATACCAGGTAACACAGACATACACTCACACCAAGTAACAAAGACACACACATCCCCAGTAACACAGACACACACTTACACCAAGCAACAAAGACAGACACTGATACCCAGTCACACAGAGACACAATTAGACCAAGTAACAAAGACATACACTGACACCCAGTAACAAAGACATACACTGACACCCAGTAACAGAGACACACACGGACACCAAGTAACAAAGACACACACTTACACCAATTAGCACAGACACACACTGACACCCATTAACACAGACACACACTTATACCAAGCAACACAGTCATACAATGACACCAAGTAACAAAGACATACACTGATATCCACGCACACAGACATACACTTACACCAAGTATTTTGACATCCACTGACACCAAGTAACAAAGACATACACCGATACCCAGTAACAAAGACACACACTTACACCAAGTAACAAAGACATGCACTGACACCAAGTAACAAAGACATACACTGATACCCAGTAACACAGACACACACTTACACCAACGAACACAGACATACACTGACACCAAGTAACAAAGACATACACTGATACCAAGGAACAAAGACACACACTTCCACCATGTAACACAGACACACACTTACACCAAGTAACAAAGACATACACTGACACCAAGTAACAAAGACATACAATTACACCAAGTAACCAAGACACACACTTACACCAAGTAACAAAGACAGACACTGATAACCAGTAACACAGACACACACTTACACAAAGTAACAAAGACATACACTGACACCCAGTAACACAAACAAACAGTCACTGACACCCAGTAACACAGAGAAACACTAATAAACAGTAACGCAGACATACACTGACACCAAGTCACAAAGACGCACACTGACACCCAGTAACAAAGACATACACTGACACCAAGTCACAAAGACATACACTGATACCCAGGAACACAGACACACACTGACACCCAGCAACAAAGACATACACTGATACCAAGCCACAAAGACATACACTGATACCCAGTTACACAGACACACACTGACACCCAGTAACGCAGACACACACTGACACCAAGTAACAAAGACATACACTGACACCAACTAATAAAGACATACACATACACCATGTAACAAAGACCCACACTTACACCAAGTAACACAGACATACACTGATACCAAGTAACACAGACACACACTTACACCAAGTAACAAAGACATACACTTACACCAAGTAACACAGACATACACTGACACCAAGTAACAAAGACATACAATTACACCAAGTAACAAAGACACACACTTACACCAAGTAACAAAGACAGACACCGATAACCAGTAACACAGACACACACTTACACCAAGTAACAAAGACATACACTGACACCCAGTAATACAAACAAACACACACTGACACCCAGTAACACAGAGAAACACTAATAAACAGTAACACAGACATACACTGACACCAAGTCACAAAGACACACACTGACACCCAGTAACAAAGACATACACTGACACCAAGTCACAAAGACATACACTGATACCCAGTAACACAGACACACACTGACACCCAGTAACACAGACACACACTGACACCAAGTAACAAAGACATACACTGACACCAAGTAACAAAGACATACACTTACACCAAGTAACAAAGACACACACTTACACCAAGAAACACAGACATACACTGGCACCAAGTTACAAAGACATACACTTACACCAAGCAACAAAGACAGACAATTACACAAAGTAACAAAGACATACACGGATACCCAGTAACACAGACACACACTGACACCCATTAACAAAGACATACACTGATACCAAGTCACAAAGACATACACTGATACCCAGTAACACAGACACACACTGACACCCAGTAACAAAGATATACACTGATACAATGTCACAATGACATACACTGATACCAAGTCACAAAGACGTACACTGATACCCAGTAACACAGACACACACTGACACCCAGGAACAAAGACATACACTGATACCAAGTCACAAAGACATACACTGATACCCAGTAACACATACACACACCGACACCAAGTAACAAAGACACACACTGACACCAAGTTACAAAGACATACACTTACACCAAGCAACAAAGACAGACAATTACACAAAGTAACAAAGACATACACTTACACCAAGTATTTTGACATACACTGACACCAAGTAACAAAGACATACACTGATACCCAGTAACACTGACACACACTTACAACATTCAGCAAAGACATACAATGACACCAAGTCACAAAGATACGCACTGACACCCAGTAACAAAGACATAGACTGATTCCAAGTCACAAAGACATACACTGATACCCAGTAACACAGACACACACTTGCACCAAGTAACACAGACATACACTGACACCTGGTAACAAAGACATACACTGATACCCAGTAACACAGACACACACTTACACCAAATAACAAAGACACACACCTTCACCAAGTAACACAGACACACACTGACACCCAGTAACACAGACACACACTTACACCAAGCAACACGGACATGCACTGACACCAAGTAACAAAGTCATACACTGATACCCAGTAACACAGACACACACTTACACCAAGTAACACAGACATACACTGACACCAAGTAAAACAGACATGCACTGATACCCAGGAACACAGACACACTCTTACACCAAGTAACACAGACACACAATTACACCCAGTAACAAAGACATACACTTACACCATGTAACACAGACATACACTGATACCAAGTAACAAAGACATACAATTACACCAAGTAACAAAGGCACACACTTACACCAAGTAACACAGATATACACTGACCCCAAGTAACAAAGACATGCACTGACACCGAGTAGCACAGACACACACTTACAACAAGTAACAGAGACACACACTTAAACCAAGTAACACAGACACACACTGACACCCAGTGACACAGACACACACTTACACCAAGTAACACAGACATACACTGACACCAAGTAACAAAGACATACACTGATACCCAGTAACACAGACACACACTTACAACAAGTAACAAAGACATACACTGACACCCAGTAACAAAGACATACACTGACACCCAGTAACACAGACACACACGGACACCAAGTAACAAAGACACACACTTACACCAAGTAACACAGACACAAACTGACACCCAGTAACACAGACACACACTTACACCAAGCAACACGGACATAGACTGACACCAAGTAACAAAGTCATACACTGATACCCAGTAACACAGACACACACTTACACCAAGTAACACAGACATACACTGACACCAAGTAACACAGACATACACTGATACCCAGGAACACAGACACACACTTACACCAAGTAACACAGACACACACTTACACCCAGTAACAAAGACATACACTTGCACCAAGTAACACAGACATACACTGACACCAAGTAACAAAGACATACACTTACACCAAGTAACAAAGACAGACAATTACACCAAGTAACAAAGACATACACTGACACCCAGTAACACAAACAAACACACACTGACACCCAGTAACACAGAGAAACACTAATGAACAGTGACACAGACATACACTGACACCAAGTCACAAAGACACACACTGACACCCAGTAACAAAGACATACACTGACACCAAGTCACAAAGACATACACTGATACCCAGGAACACAGACACACACTGACACCCAGTAACAAAGACATACACTGATACCAAGTCACAAAGACATACACTGATACCCAGTAACGCAGTCACACACTGACACCCATCAACAAAGACATACACTGATACGAAGTCACAAAGACATACACTGATACCCAGTAACACAGACAAACACTGACACCAAGTAAAAAGACATACACTGACACCAAGCAACAAAGACATACACTTACACCAAGTAACAAAGACACACACTTACACCAAGTAACACAGACATACACTGACACCAAGAAACAAAGACATACACTTACACCAAATAACAAAGACAGACAATTACACCAAGTAACAAAGACATACACTTCCACCAAGTATATTGAAATACACTGACACCAAGTAACAAAGACATACACTGATACCCAGTAACACAGACACACACTTACACCAAGTAACAAAGACATACACTGATACGACTTCACAAAGACATACACAGACACCAAGTAACAAAGACATACACTTACACCAAGTAACAAAGACACACACTTACACCAAGAAACACAGACATACACTGGCACCAAGTAACAAAGACACACACTGACACCAAGTTACAAAGACATACACTTACACCAAGCAACAAAGACAGACAATTACACAAAGTAACAAAGACATACACTTACACCAAGTATTTTGACATACACTGACACCAAGTAACAAAGACATACACTGATACCCAGTAACACTGACACACACTTACAACATTCAGCAAAGACATACAATGACACCAAGTCACAAAGATACGCACTGACACCCAGTAACAAAGACATAGACTGATTCCAAGTCACAAAGACATACACTGATACCCAGTAACACAGACACACACTTGCACCAAGTAACACAGACATACACTGACACCTGGTAACAAAGACATACACTGATACCCAGTAACACAGACACACACTTACACCAAATAACAAAGACAGGCACTGATACCCAGTAACACAGACACACACTTACACCAAGTAACAAACACATACACTGACACCCAGTAACAAAGACATACATTGACACCCAGTAACACAGACACACACGGACACCAAGTAACAAAGACACACACCTTCACCAAGTAACACAGACACACACTGACACCCAGTAACACAGACACACACTTACACCAAGCAACACGGACATGCACTGACACCAAGTAACAAAGTCATACACTGATACCCAGTAACACAGACACACACTTACACCAAGTAACACAGACATACACTGACACCAAGTAAAACAGACATGCACTGATACCCAGGAACACAGACACACTCTTACACCAAGTAACACAGACACACAATTACACCCAGTAACAAAGACATACACTTACACCATGTAACACAGACATACACTGATACCAAGTAACAAAGACATACAATTACACCAAGTAACAAAGGCACACACTTACACCAAGTAACACAGATATACACTGACCCCAAGTAACAAAGACATGCACTGACACCGAGTAGCACAGACACACACTTACAACAAGTAACAGAGACACACACTTAAACCAAGTAACACAGACACACACTGACACCCAGTGACACAGACACACACTTACACCAAGTAACACAGACATACACTGACACCAAGTAACAAAGACATACACTGATACCCAGTAACACAGACACACACTTACAACAAGTAACAAAGACATACACTGACACCCAGTAACAAAGACATACACTGACACCCAGTAACACAGACACACACGGACACCAAGTAACAAAGACACACACTTACACCAAGTAACACAGACACAAACTGACACCCAGTAACACAGGCACACACTTACACCAAGCAACACGGACATAGACTGACACCAAGTAACAAAGTCATACACTGATACCCAGTAACACAGACACACACTTACACCAAGTAACACAGACATACACTGACACCAAGTAACACAGACATACACTGATACCCAGGAACACAGACACACACTTACACCAAGTAACACAGACACACACTTGCACCCAGTAACAAAGACATACACTTGCACCAAGTAACACAGACATACACTGACACCAAGTAACAAAGACATACACTTACACCAAGTAACAAAGACAGACAATTACACCAAGTAACAAAGACATACACTGACACCCAGTAACACAAACAAACACACACTGACACCCAGTAACACAGAGAAACACTAATGAACAGTGACACAGACATACACTGACACCAAGTCACAAAGACACACACTGACACCCAGTAACAAAGACATACACTGACACCAAGTCACAAAGACATACACTGATACCCAGGAACACAGACACACAATTACACCCAGTAACAAAGACATACACTTACACCATGTAACACAGACATACACTGATACCAAGTAACAAAGACATACAATTACACCAAGTAACAAAGGCACACACTTACACCAAGTAACACAGATATACACTGACCCCAAGTAACAAAGACATGCACTGACACCGAGTAGCACAGACACACACTTACAACAAGTAACAGAGACACACACTTAAACCAAGTAACACAGACACACACTGACACCCAGTGACACAGACACACACTTACACCAAGTAACACAGACATACACTGACACCAAGTAACAAAGACATACACTGATACCCAGTAACACAGACACACACTTACAACAAGTAACAAAGACATACACTGACACCCAGTAACAAAGACATACACTGACACCCAGTAACACAGACACACACGGACACCAAGTAACAAAGACACACACTTACACCAAGTAACACAGACACAAACTGACACCCAGTAACACAGGCACACACTTACACCAAGCAACACGGACATAGACTGACACCAAGTAACAAAGTCATACACTGATACCCAGTAACACAGACACACACTTACACCAAGTAACACAGACATACACTGACACCAAGTAACACAGACATACACTGATACCCAGGAACACAGACACACACTTACACCAAGTAACACAGACACACACTTGCACCCAGTAACAAAGACATACACTTGCACCAAGTAACACAGACATACACTGACACCAAGTAACAAAGACATACACTTACACCAAGTAACAAAGAAAGACAATTACACCAAGTAACAAAGACATACACTGACACCCAGTAACACAAACAAACACACACTGACACCCAGTAACACAGAGAAACACTAATGAACAGTGACACAGACATACACTGACACCAAGTCACAAAGACACACACTGACACCCAGTAACAAAGACATACACTGACACCAAGTCACAAAGACATACACTGATACCCAGGAACACAGACACACACTGACACCCAGTAACAAAGACATACACTGATACCAAGTCACAAAGACATACACTGATACCCAGTAACACAGTCACACACTGACACCCATCAACAAAGACATACACTGATACGAAGTCACAAAGACATACACTGATACCCAGTAACACAGACAAACACTGACACCAAGTAAAAAGACATACACTGACACCAAGCAACAAAGACATACACTTACACCAAGTAACAAAGACACACACTTACACCAAGTAACACAGACATACACTGACACCAAGAAACAAAGACATACACTTACACCAAATAACAAAGACAGACAATTACACCAAGTAACAAAGACATACACTTCCACCAAGTATATTGAAATACACTGACACCAAGTAACAAAGACATACACTGATACCCAGTAACACAGACACACACTTACACCAAGTAACAAAGACATACACTGATACGACTTCACAAAGACATACACAGACACCAAGTAACAAAGACATACACTTACACCAAGTAACAAAGACACACACTTACACCAAGAAACACAGACATACACTGGCACCAAGTAACAAAGACACACACTGACACCAAGTTACAAAGACATACACTTACACCAAGCAACAAAGACAGACAATTACACAAAGTAACAAAGACATACACTTACACCAAGTATTTTGACATACACTGACACCAAGTAACAAAGACATACACTGATACCCAGTAACACTGACACACACTTACAACATTCAGCAAAGACATACAATGACACCAAGTCACAAAGATACGCACTGACACCCAGTAACAAAGACATAGACTGATTCCAAGTCACAAAGACATACACTGATACCCAGTAACACAGACACACACTTGCACCAAGTAACACAGACATACACTGACACCTGGTAACAAAGACATACACTGATACCCAGTAACACAGACACACACTTACACCAAATAACAAAGACAGGCACTGATACCCAGTAACACAGACACACACTTACACCAAGTAACAAACACATACACTGACACCCAGTAACAAAGACATACATTGACACCCAGTAACACAGACACACACGGACACCAAGTAACAAAGACACACACCTTCACCAAGTAACACAGACACACACTGACACCCAGTAACACAGACACACACTTACACCAAGCAACACGGACATGCACTGACACCAAGTAACAAAGTCATACACTGATACCCAGTAACACAGACACACACTTACACCAAGTAACACAGACATACACTGACACCAAGTAAAACAGACATGCACTGATACCCAGGAACACAGACACACTCTTACACCAAGTAACACAGACACACAATTACACCCAGTAACAAAGACATACACTTACACCATGTAACACAGACATACACTGATACCAAGTAACAAAGACATACAATTACACCAAGTAACAAAGGCACACACTTACAACAAGTAACACAGATATACACTGACCCCAAGTAACAAAGACATGCACTGACACCGAGTAGCACAGACACACACTTACAACAAGTAACAGAGACACACACTTAAACCAAGTAACACAGACACACACTGACACCCAGTGACACAGACACACACTTACACCAAGTAACACAGACATACACTGACACCAAGTAACAAAGACATACACTGATACCCAGTAACACAGACACACACTTACAACAAGTAACAAAGACATACACTGACACCCAGTAACAAAGACATACACTGACACCCAGTAACACAGACACACACGGACACCAAGTAACAAAGACACACACTTACACCAAGTAACACAGACACAAACTGACACCCAGTAACACAGACACACACTTACACCAAGCAACACGGACATAGACTGACACCAAGTAACAAAGTCATACACTGATACCCAGTAACACAGACACACACTTACACCAAGTAACACAGACATACACTGACACCAAGTAACACAGACATACACTGATACCCAGGAACACAGACACACACTTACACCAAGTAACACAGACACACACTTACACCCAGTAACAAAGACATACACTTGCACCAAGTAACACAGACATACACTGACACCAAGTAACAAAGACAGACAATTACACCAAGTAACAAAGACATACACTGACACCCAGTAACACAAACAAACACACACTGACACCCAGTAACACAGAGAAACACTAATGAACAGTGACACAGACATACACTGACACCAAGTCACAAAGACACACACTGACACCCAGTAACAAAGACATACACTGACACCAAGTCACAAAGACATACACTGATACCCAGGAACACAGACACACACTGACACCCAGTAACAAAGACATACACTGATACCAAGTCACAAAGACATACACTGATACCCAGTAACACAGTCACACACTGACACCCATCAACAAAGACATACACTGATACGAAGTCTCAAAGACATACACTGATACCCAGTAACACAGACAAACACTGACACCAAGTAAAAAGACATACACTGACACCAAGCAACAAAGACATACACTTACACCAAGTAACAAAGACACACACTTACACCAAGTAACACAGACATACACTGACACCAAGAAACAAAGACATACACTTACACCAAATAACAAAGACAGACAATTACACCAAGTAACAAAGACATACACTTCCACCAAGTATATTGAAATACACTGACACCAAGTAACAAAGACATACACTGATACCCAGTAACACAGACACACACTTATACCAAGTAACAAAGACATACACTGATACGACTTCACAAAGACACACACTGACACCCAGTAACAAAGACGTACACTGATACCAAGTCACAAAGACATACACTGATACCACGTATCACAGACACACACTTACACCAAGTAACACAGACATACACTGACACCAAGTAACAAAGACATACACTGACACCCAGTAACACAGACACACACGGACACCAAGTAACAAAGACACACACTTACACCAAGTAACACAGACACACACTGACACCCAGTAACACAGACACACACTTACATCAAGCAACACTGACATACACTGACACCAAGTAACAAAGTCTTACACTGATACCCAGTGACACAGACACACACTTACACCAAGTAACACAGACATACACTGACACCAAGTAACACAGACATACACCGATACCCAGGAACACAGACACACACTTACATCAAGTAACACCGACACACACTTACACCCAGTAACAAAGACATACACTTACAACAAGTAACACTGACATACACTGACACCAATTAACAAAGACATACAATTACACCAAGTAACAAAGACACACACTTACACCAAGTAACACAGATATGCACTGAACACAAGTAACAAAGACATGCACTGACACCCAGTAACACAGACACACACTTACACCCAGTGACACAGACACACACTTACACCAAGTAACACAGACATACACTTACACCAAGTAACACAGACATACACTGACACCAAGTAACAAAGACACACACTTACACCAAGTAACAAAGACATACAATTACACCAAGTAACACAGACACACACTTACACCAAGTAACAAAGACATACACTGACACCCAGTAACAAAGACACACACTGACACCCAGTAACAAAGACATACACTGATACCAAGTCACAAAGACATACACTGATACCCAGTAACACAGTCACACACTGACACCCATCAACAAAGACATACACTGATACGAAGTCACAAAGACATACACTGATACCCAGTAACACAGACAAACACTGACACCAAGTAAAAAGACATACACTGACACCAAGCAACAAAGACATACACTTACACCAAGTAACAAAGACACACACTTACACCAAGTAACACAGACATACACTGACACCAAGAAACAAAGACATACACTTACACCAAATAACAAAGACAGACAATTACACAAATGACAAAGACATACACTTACACCAAGTATATTGAAATACACTGACACCAAGTAACAAAGACATACACTGATACCCAGTAACACAGACACACACTTACACCAAGTAACAAAGACATACACTGATACGACTTCACAAAGACACACACTGACACCCAGTAACAAAGACGTACACTGATACCAAGTCACAAAGACATACACTGATACCACGTATCACAGACACACACTTACACCATGTAACACAGACATACACTGACACCAAGTAACAAAGACATACACTGACACCCAGTAACACAGACACACACGGACACCAAGTAACAAAGACACACACTTACACCAAGTAACACAGACACACACTGACACCCAGTAACACAGACACACACTTACACCAAGCAACACTGACATACACTGACACCAAGTAACAAAGTCATACACTGATACCCAGTGACACAGACACACACTTACACCAAGTAACACATACATACACTGACACCAAGTAACACAGACATACACTGATACCCAGGAACACAGACACACACTTACACCAAGTAACACAGACACACACTTACACCCAGTAACAAAGACATACACTTACAACAAGTAACACTGACATACACTGACACCAAGTAACAAAGACATACAATTACACCAAGTAACAAAGACACACACTTACACCAAGTAACACAGATATGCACTGAACACAAGTAACAAAGACATGCACTGACACCCAGTTACACAGACACACACTTACACCCAGTGACACAGACACACACTTACACCAAGTAACACAGACATACACTTACACCAAGTAACACAGACATACACTGACACCAAGTAACAAAGACACACACTTACACCAAGTAACAAAGACATACAATTGCACCAAGTAACACAGACACACACTTACACCAAGTAACACAGACATACACTGACACCAAGTAACACACACATACACTGATACCCAGGAACACAGACACACACTTACACCAAGTAACACAGACACACACTTACACCCAGTAACAAAGACATACACTTGCACCAAGTAACACAGACATACACTGACACCAAGTAACAAAGACATACACTTACACCAAGTAACAAAGACAGACAATTACACCAAGTAACAAAGACATACACTGACACCCAGTAACACAAACAAACACACACTGACACCCAGTAACACAGAGAAACACTAATGAACAGTAACACAGACATACACTGACACCAAGTCACAAAGACACACACTGACACCCAGTAACAAAGACATACACTGACACCAAGTCACAAAGACATACACTGATACCCGGGAACACAGACACACACTGACACCCAGTAACAAAGACATACACTGATACCAAGTCACAAAGACATACACTGATACCCAGTAACACAGTCACACACTGACACCCAGTAACAAAGACATACACTGATACGAAGTCACAAAGACATACACTGATACCCAGTAACACAGACACACACTGACACCAAGTAACAAAGACATACACTGACACCAAGTAACAAAGACATACACTTACACCAAGTAACAAAGACACACACTTACACCAAGTAACACAGACATACACTGACACCAAGAAACAAAGACATACACGTGCACCAAATAACAAAGACCGACAATTACACCAAGTAACAAAGGCATACACTTACACCAAGTATATTGAAATACACTGACACCAAGTAACAAAGACATACACTGATACCCAGTAACATAGACACACACTTACACCAAGTAACAGAGACATACACTGATACGACTTCACAAAGACACACACTGACACCCAGTAACAAAGACGTACACTGATACCAAGTCACAAAGACATACACTGATACCAAGTAACACAGACACACACTTACACCAAGTAACACAGACATACGCTGACACCAAGTAACAAAGACATACACTGACACCCAGTAACACAGACACACACTTACACCAAGTAACACAGACACACACTGACACCCAGTAACACAGACACACACTTACACCAAGCAACACGGACATACACTGACACCAAGTAACAAAGTCATACACTGATACCCAGTGACACAGACACACACTTACACCAAGTAACACAGACATACACTGACACCAAGTAACACAGACATACACTGATACCCAGGAACACAGACACACACTTACACCAAGTAACACAGACACACACTTACACCCAGTAACAAAGACATACACTTACACCAAGTAACACTGACATACACTGACACCAAGTAACAAGGACATACAATTACACCAAGTAACACAGATATGCACTGAACACAAGTAACAAAGACATGCACTGACACCCAGTAACACAGACACACACATACACCAAGTAACACAGACACACACTGACACCCAGTGACACAGACACACACTTACACCAAGTAACACAGACATACACTTACACCAAGTAACACAGACATACACTGACACCAAGTAACAAAGACACACACTTACACCAAGTAACACAGACATACACTGACACCAAGTAACAAAGACATACAATTACACCAAGTAACACAGACACACTCTTACACCAAGTAACAAAGACAGACACTGACACCCAGTAACAAAGACATACACTGACACCCAGTAACACAGACACACACGGACACCAGGTAACAAAGACCCACACTTACACCAAGTAACACAGACACACACTGACACCCAGTAACACAGACACACACTTACACCAAGCAACACGGACATACACTGACACCAAGTAACAAAGTCATACACTGATACCCAGTAACACAGACACACACTCACACTAAGTAACATAGACATACACTGACACCAAGTAACACAGACATACACTGATACCCAGGAACAAAGACACACACTTACACCAAGTAACACAGACATACACTGACACCAACTAACAAAGACATACACTTACACCAAGTAACAAAGACAGACAATTACACCAAGTAACAAAGACATACAGTGACACCCAGTAACACAAGCAAACACACACTGACACCCAGTAACACAGAGAACCACTAATGAACAGTAACACAGACAGACACTGACACCAAGTCACAAAGACACACACTGACACCCAGTAACAAAGACATACACTGACACCAAGTCACAAAGACATACACTGATACCCAGTAACACAGGCACACACTGACACCCAGTAACACAGAAGTACACTGACACCAAGTAACACAGACATACACTGATACCCAGGAACACAGACACACACTTACACCAAGTAACAAAGACATACACTGATACGACTTCACAAAGACACACACTGACACCAGTAACAAAGACGTACACTGATACCAAGTCACAAAGACATACACTGATACCACGTATCACAGACACACACTTACACCAAGTAACACAGACATACACTGACACCAAGTAACAAAGACATACACTGACACCCAGTAACAAAGACACACACTTACACCAAGTAACACAGACACACACTGACACCCAGTAACACAGACACACACTTACACCAAGCAACACTGACATACACTGACACCAAGTAACAAAGTCATACACTGATACCCAGTGACACAGACGCACACTTACACCAAGTAACACATACATACACTGACACCAAGTAACACAGACATACACTGATACCCAGGAACACAGACACACACTTACACCAAGTAACACAGACACACACTTACACCCAGTAACAAAGACATACACTTACAACAAGTAACACTGACATACACTGACACCAAGTAACAAAGACATACAATTACACCAAGTAACAAAGACACACACTTACACCAAGTAACACAGATATGCACTGAACACAAGTAACAAAGACATGCACTGACACCCAGTAACACAGACACACACTTACACCCAGTGACACAGACACACACTTACACCAAGTAACACAGACATACACTTACACCAAGTAACACAGACATACACTGACACCAAGTAACAAAGACACACACTTACACCAAGTAACAAAGACATACAATTACACCAAGTAACACAGACACACACTTACACCAAGTAACAAAGACATACACTGACACCCAGTAACAAAGACATACACTGACTCCCAGTAACACAGACACACACGGAAACCAAGTAACAAAGACCCACACTTACACCAAGTAACACAGACACACACTGACACCCAGTAACACAGACAGACACTTACACCAAGCAACACGGACATACACTGACACCAAGTAACAAAGTCATACACTGATACCCAGTAACACAGACACACACTTACACCAAGTAACACAGACATACACTGACACCAAGTAACACAGACATACACTGATACCCAGGAACACAGACTCACACTTACACCAAGTAACACAGACACACACTTACACCCAGTAACAAAGACATACACTTGCACCAAGTAACACAGACATACACTGACACCAAGTAACAAAGACATACACTTACACCAAGTAACAAAGACAGACAATTACACCAAGTAACAAAGACATACACTGACACCCAGTAACACAAACAAACACACACTGACACCCAGTAACACAGAGAAACACTAATGAACAGTAACACAGACATACACTGACACCAAGTCACAAAGACACACACTGACACCCAGTAACAAAGACATACACTGACACCAAGTCACAAAGACATACACTGATACCCAGGAACACAGACACACACTGACACCCAGTAACAAAGACATACACTGATACCAAGTCACAAAGACATACACTGATACCCAGTAACACAGTCACACACTGACACCCAGTAACAAAGACATACACTGATACGAAGTCACAAAGACATACACTGATACCCAGTAACACAGACACACACTGACACCAAGTAACAAAGACATACACTGACACCAAGTAACAAAGACATACACTTACACCAAGTAACATAAGACACACACTTACACCAAGTAACACAGACATACACTGACACCAAGAAACAAAGACATACACGTGCACCAAATAACAAAGACCGACAATTACACCAAGTAACAAAGGCATACACTTACACCAAGTATATTGAAATACACTGACACCAAGTAACAAAGACATACACTGATACCCAGTAACATAGACACACACTTACACCAAGTAACAGAGACATACACTGATACGACTTCACAAAGACACACACTGACACCCAGTAACAAAGACGTACACTGATACCAAGTCACAAAGACATACACTGATACCAAGTAACACAGACACACACTTACACCAAGTAACACAGACATACGCTGACACCAAGTAACAAAGACATACACTGACACCCAGTAACACAGACACACACGGACACCAAGTAACAAAGACACACACTTACACCAAGTAACACAGACACACACTGACACCCAGTAACACAGACACACACTTACACCAAGCAACACGGACATACACTGACACCAAGTAACAAAGTCATACACTGATACCCAGTGACACAGACACACACTTACACCAAGTAACATAGACATACACTGACACCAAGTAACACAGACATACACTGATACCCAGGAACACAGACACACACTTACACCAAGTAACACAGACACACACTTACACCCAGTAACAAAGACATACACTTACACCAAGTAACACTGACATACACTGACACCAAGTAACAAGGACATACAATTACACCAAGTAACACAGATATGCACTGAACACAAGTAACAAAGACATGCACTTACACCAAGTAACAAAGACAGACAATTACACCAAGTAACAAAGACATACAGTGACACCCAGTAACACAAACAAACACACACTGACACCCAGTAACACAGAGAAACTCTAATGAACAGTGACACAGACATACACTTACACCCAGTAACAAAGACATACACTTGCACCAAGTAACACAGACATACACTGACACCAAGTAACAAAGACATACACTTACACCAAGTAACAAAGACAGACAATTACACCAAGTAACAAAGACATACAGTGACACCCAGTAACACAAACAAACACACACTGACACCCAGTAACACAGAGAAACACTAACGAACAGTGACACAGACATACACTGACACCAAGTCACAAAGACACACACTGACACCCAGTAACAAAGACATACACTGACACCAAGTCACAAAGACATACACTGATACCCAGGAACACAGACACACACTGACACCCAGTAACAAAGACATACACTGATACCAAGTCACAAAGACATACACTGATACCCAGTAACACAGTCACACACTGACACCCATCAACAAAGACATAAACTGATACGAAGTCACAAAGACATACACTGATACCCAGTAACACAGACAAACACTGACACCAAGTAAAAAGACATACACTGACACCAAGCAACAAAGACATACACTTACACCAAGTAACAAAGACACACACTTACACCAAGTAACACAGACATACACTGACACCAAGAAACAAAGACATACACTTACACCAAATAACAAAGACAGACAATTACACCAAGTAACAAAGACATACACTTCCACCAAGTATATTGAAATACACTGACACCAAGTAACAAAGACATACACTGATACCCAGTAACACAGACACACACTTACACCAAGTAACAAAGACATACACTGATACGACTTCACAAAGACATACACAGACACCAAGTAACAAAGACATACACTTACACCAAGTAACAAAGACACACACTTACACCAAGAAACACAGACATACACTGGCACCAAGTAACAAAGACACACACTGACACCAGGTTACAAAGACATACACTTACACCAAGCAACAAAGACAGACAATTACACAAAGTAACAGAGACATACACTTACACCAAGTATTTTGACATACACTGACACCAAGTAACAAAGACATACACTGATACCCAGTAACACTGACACACACTTACAACATTCAGCAAAGACATACAATGACACCAAGTCACAAAGATACGCACTGACACCCAGTAACAAAGACATAGACTGATTCCAAGTCACAAAGACATACACTGATACCCAGTAACACAGACACACACTTGCACCAAGTAACACAGACATACACTGACACCTGGTAACAAAGACATACACTGATACCCAGTAACACAGACACACACTTACACCAAATAACAAAGACAGGCACTGATACCCAGTAACACAGACACACACTTACACCAAGTAACAAACACATACACTGACACCCAGTAACAAAGACACACACGGACACCAAGTAACAAAGACACACACCTTCACCAAGTAACACAGACACACACTGACACCCAGTAACACAGACACACACTTACACCAAGCAACACGGACATGCACTGACACCAAGTAACAAAGTCATACACTGATACCCAGTAACACAGACACACACTTACACCAAGTAACACAGACATACACTGACACCAAGTAAAACAGACATGCACTGATACCCAGGAACACAGACACACTCTTACACCAAGTAACACAGACACACAATTACACCCAGTAACAAAGACATACACTTACACCATGTAACACAGACATACACTGATACCAAGTAACAAAGACATACAATTACACCAAGTAACAAAGGCACACACTTACACCAAGTAACACAGATATACACTGACCCCAAGTAACAAAGACATGCACTGATACCGAGTAGCACAGACACACACTTACAACAAGTAACAGAGACACACACTTAAACCAAGTAACACAGACACACACTGACACCCAGTGACACAGACACACACTTACACCAAGTAACACAGACATACACTGACACCAAGTAACAAAGACATACACTGATACCCAGTAACACAGACACACACTTACAACAAGTAACAAAGACATACACTGACACCCAGTAACAAAGACATACACTGACACCCAGTAACACAGACACACACGGACACCAAGTAACAAAGACACACACTTACACCAAGTAACACAGACACAAACTGACACCCAGTAACACAGACACACACTTACACCAAGCAACACGGACATAGACTGACACCAAGTAACAAAGTCATACACTGATACCCAGTAACACAGACACACACTTACACCAAGTAACACAGACATACACTGACACCAAGTAACACAGACATACACTGATACCCAGGAACACAGACACACACTTACACCAAGTAACACAGACACACACTTACACCCAGTAACAAAGACATACACTTGCACCAAGTAACACAGACATACACTGACACCAAGTAACAAAGACATACACTTACACCAAGTAACAAAGACAGACAATTACACCAAGTAACAAAGACATACACTGACACCCAGTAACACAAACAAACACACACTGACACCCAGTAACACAGAGAAACACTAATGAACAGTGACACAGACATACACTGACACCAAGTCACAAAGACACACACTGACACCCAGTAACAAAGACATACACTGACACCAAGTCACAAAGACATACACTGATACCCAGGAACACAGACACACACTGACACCCAGTAACAAAGACATACACTGATACCAAGTCACAAAGACATACACTGATACCCAGTAACACAGTCACACACTGACACCCATCAACAAAGACATACACTGATACGAAGTCACAAAGACATACACTGATACCCAGTAACACAGACAAACACTGACACCAAGTAAAAAGACATACACTGACACCAAGCAACAAAGACATACACTTACACCAAGTAACAAAGACACACACTTACACCAAGTAACACAGACATACACTGACACCAAGAAACAAAGACATACACTTACTCCAAATAACAAAGACAGACAATTACACCAAGTAACAAAGACATACACTTCCACCAAGTATATTGAAATACACTGACACCAAGTAACAAAGACATACACTGATACCCAGTAACACAGACACACACTTACACCAAGTAACAAAGACATACACTGATACGACTTCACAAAGACACACACTGACACCCAGTAACAAAGACGTACACTGATACCAAGTCACAAAGACATACACTGATACCACGTATCACAGACACACACTTACACCAAGTAACACAGACATACACTGACACCAAGTAACAAAGACATACACTGACACCCAGTAACACAGACACACACGGACACCAAGTAACAAAGACACACACTTACACCAAGTAACACAGACACACACTGACACCCAGTAACACAGACACACACTTACATCAAGCAACACTGACATACACTGACACCAAGTAACAAAGTCATACACTGATACCCAGTGACACAGACACACACTTACACCAAGTAACACAGACATACACTGACACCAAGTAACACAGACATACACCGATACCCAGGAACACAGACACACACTTACACCAAGTAACACAGACACACACTTACACCCAGTAACAAAGACATACACTTACAACAAGTAACACTGACATACACTGACACCAAGTAACAAAGACATACAATTACACCAAGTAACAAAGACACACACTTACACCAAGTAACACAGATATGCACTGAACACAAGTAACAAAGACATGCACTGACACCCAGTAACACAGACACACACTTACACCCAGTGACACAGACACACACTTACACCAAGTAACACAGACATACACTTACACCAAGTAAAACAGACATACACTGACACCAAGTAACAAAGACACACACTTACACCAAGTAACAAAGACATACAATTACACCAAGTAACACAGACACACACTTACACCAAGTAACAAAGACATACACTGACACCCAGTAACAAAGACACACACTGACACCCAGTAACAAAGACATACACTGATACCAAGTCACAAAGACATACACTGATACCCAGTAACACAGTCACACACTGACACCCATCAACAAAGACATACACTGATACGAAGTCACAAAGACATACACTGATACCCAGTAACACAGACAAACACTGACACCAAGTAAAAAGACATACACTGACACCAAGCAACAAAGACATACACTTACACCAAGTAACAAAGACACACACTTACACCAAGTAACACAGACATACACTGACACCAAGAAACAAAGACATACACTTACACCAAATAACAAAGACAGACAATTACACCAAGTAACAAAGTCATACACTGATACCCAGTGACACAGACACACACTTACACCAAGTAACACAGACATACACTGACACCAAGTAACACAGACATACACCGATACCCAGGAACACAGACACACACTTACACCAAGTAACACAGACACACACTTACACCCAGTAACAAAGACATACACTTACAACAAGTAACACTGACATACACTGACACCAAGTAACAAAGACATACAATTACACCAAGTAACAAAGACACACACTTACACCAAGTAACACAGATATGCACTGAACACAAGTAACAAAGACATGCACTGACACCCAGTAACACAGACACACACTTACACCCAGTGACACAGACACACACTTACACCAAGTAACACAGACATACACTTACACCAAGTAAAACAGACATACACTGACACCAAGTAACAAAGACACACACTTACACCAAGTAACAAAGACATACAATTACACCAAGTAACACAGACACACACTTACACCAAGTAACAAAGACATACACTGACACCCAGTAACAAAGACACACACTGACACCCAGTAACAAAGACATACACTGATACCAAGTCACAAAGACATACACTGATACCCAGTAACACAGTCACACACTGACACCCATCAACAAAGACATACACTGATACGAAGTCACAAAGACATACACTGATACCCAGTAACACAGACAAACACTGACACCAAGTAAAAAGACATACACTGACACCAAGCAACAAAGACATACACTTACACCAAGTAACAAAGACACACACTTACACCAAGTAACACAGACATACACTGACACCAAGAAACAAAGACATACACTTACACCAAATAACAAAGACAGACAATTACACCAAGTAACAAAGACATACACTTACACCAAGTATATTGAAATACACTGACACCAAGTAACAAAGACATACACTGATACCCAGTAACACAGACACACACTTACACCAAGTAACAAAGACATACACTGATACGACTTCACAAAGACACACACTGACACCCAGTAACAAAGACGTACACTGATACCAAGTCACAAAGACATACACTGATACCACGTATCACAGACACACACTTACACCAAGTAACACAGACATACACTGACACCAAGTAACAAAGACATACACTGACACCCAGTAACACAGACACACACGGACACCAAGTAACAAAGACACACACTTACACCAAGTAACACAGACACACACTGACACCCAGTAACACAGACACACACTTACACCAAGCAACACTGACATACACTGACACCAAGTAACAAAGTCATACACTGATACCCAGTGACACAGACACACACTTACACCAAGTAACACATACATACACTGACACCAAGTAACACAGACATACACTGATACCCAGGAACACAGACACACACTTACACCAAGTAACACAGACACACACTTACACCCAGTAACAAAGACATACACTTACAACAAGTAACACTGACATACACTGACACCAAGTAACAAAGACATACAATTACACCAAGTAACAACGACACACACTTACACCAAGTAACACAGATATGCACTGAACACAAGTAACAAAGACATGCACTGACACCCAGTAACACAGACACACACTTACACCCAGTGATACAGACACACACTTACACCACGTAACACAGACATACACTTACACCAAGTAACACAGACATACACTGACACCAAGTAACAAAGACACACACTTACACCAAGTAACAAAGACATACAATTACACCAAGTAACACAGACACACACTTACACCAAGTAACACAGACATACACTGACACCAAGTAACACAGACATACACTGATACCCAGGAACACAGACACACACTTACACCAAGTAACACAGACACACACTTACACCCAGTAACAAAGACATACACTTGCACCAAGTAACACAGACATACACTGACACCAAGTAACAAAGACATACACTTACACCAAGTAACAAAGACAGACAATTACACCAAGTAACAAAGACATACACTGACACCCAGTAACACAAACAAACACACACTGACACCCAGTAACACAGAGAAACACGAATGAACAGTAACACAGACATACACTGACACCAAGTCACAAAGACACACACTGACACCCAGTAACAAAGACATACACTGACACCAAGTCACAAAGACATACACTGATACCCAGGAACACAGACACACACTGACACCCAGTAACAAAGAAATACACTGATACCAAGTCACAAAGACATACACTGATACCCAGTAACACAGTCACACACTGACACCCAGTAACAAAGACATACACTGATACGAAGTCACAAAGACATACACTGATACCCAGTAACACAGACACACACTGACACCAAGTAACAAAGACATACACTGACACCAAGTAACAAAGACATACACTTACACCAAGTAACAAAGACACACACTTACACCAAGTAACACAGACATACACTGACACCAAGAAACAAAGACATACACGTGCACCAAATAACAAAGACCGACAATTACACCAAGTAACAAAGGCATACACTTACACCAAGTATATTGAAATACACTGACACCAAGTAACAAAGACACACACTTACACCAAGTAACACAGACATACGCTGACACCAAGTAACAAAGACATACACTGACACCCAGTAACACAGACACACACGGACACCAAGTAACAAAGACACACACTTACACCAAGTAACACAGACACACACTGACACCCAGTAACACAGACACACACTTACACCAAGCAACACGGACATACACTGACACCAAGTAACAAAGTCATACACTGATACCCAGTGACACAGACACACACTTACACCAAGTAACACAGACATACACTGACACCAAGTAACACAGACATACACTGATACCCAGGAACACAGACACACACTTACACCAAGTAACACAGACACACACTTACACCCAGTAACAAAGACATACACTTACACCAAGTAACACTGACATACACTGACACCAAGTAACAAGGACATACAATTACACCAAGTAACACAGATATGCACTGAACACAAGTAACAAAGACATGCACTGACACCCAGTAACACAGACACACACATACACCAAGTAACACAGACACACACTGACACCCAGTGACACAGACACACACTTACACCAAGTAACACAGACATACACTTACACCAAGTAACACAGACATACACTGACACCAAGTAACAAAGACACACACTTACACCAAGTAACACAGACATACACTGACACCAAGTAACAAAGACATACAATTACACCAAGTAACACAGACACACTCTTACACCAAGTAACAAAGACAGACACTGACACCCAGTAACAAAGACATACACTGACACCCAGTAACACAGACACACACGGACACCAGGTAACAAAGACCCACACTTACACCAAGTAACACAGACACACACTGACACCCAGTAACACAGACACACACTTACACCAAGCAACACGGACATACACTGACACCAAGTAACAAAGTCATACACTGATACCCAGTAACACAGACACACACTCACACCAAGTAACATAGACATACACTGACACCAAGTAACACAGACATACACTGATACCCAGGAACAAAGACACACACTTACACCAAGTAACACAGACATACACTGACACCAACTAACAAAGACATACACTTACACCAAGTAACAAAGACAGACAATTACACCAAGTAACAAAGACATACAGTGACACCCAGTAACACAAGCAAACACACACTGACACCCAGTAACACAGAGAACCACTAATGAACAGTAACACAGACAGACACTGACACCAAGTCACAAAGACGCACACTGACACCCAGTAACAAAGACATACACTGACACCAAGTCACAAAGACATACACTGATACCCAGTAACACAGGCACACACTGACACCCAGTAACACAGAAGTACACTGACACCAAGTAACACAGACATACACTGATACCCAGGAACACAGACACACACTTACACCAAGTAACACAGACACACAATTACACCAAGTAACAAAGACACACACTTACACCAAGTAACAAAGTCATACACTGATACCCAGTAACACAGACACACACTTACACCAAGTAACACAGACATACACTGACACCAAGTAACACAGACATACACTGATACCCAGGAACACAGACACACACTTACACCAAGTAACACAGACACACACTTACACCCAGTAACAAAGACATACACTTGCACCAAGTAACACAGACATACACTGACACCAAGTAACAAAGACATACACTTACACCAAGTAACAAAGACAGACAATTACACCAAGTAACAAAGACATACACTGACACCCAGTAACACAAACAAACACACACTGACACCCAGTAACACAGAGAAACACTAATGAACAGTAACACAGCCATACACTGACACCAAGTCACAAAGACACACACTGACACCCAGTAACAAAGACATACACTGACACCAAGTCACAAAGACATACACTGATACCCAGGAACACAGACACTCACTGACACCCAGTAACAAAGACATACACTGATACCAAGTCACAAAGACATACACTGATACCCAGTAACACAGTCACACACTGACACCCATTAACAAAGACATACACTGATACGAAGTCACAAAGACATACACTGATACCCAGTAACACAGACACACACTGACACCAAGTAACAAAGACATACACTGACACCAAGTAACAAAGACATACACTTACACCAAGTAACAAAGACACACACTTACACCAAGTAACACAGACATACACTGACACCAAGAAACAAAGACACACACTTACACCAAATAACAAAGACAGACACTGACACCCAGTAACAAAGACATACACTTACACCAAGTATATTGAAATACACTGACACCATGTAACAAAGACATACACTGATACCCAGTAACACAGACACACACTTACACCAAGTAACAAAGACATACACTGATACGACTTCACAAAGACACACACTGACACCCAGTAACAAAGACGTACACTGATACCAAGTCACAAAGACATACACTAATACCAAGTAACACAGACACACACTTACACCAAGTAACACAGACATACACTGACACAAAGTAACAAAGACACACACTTACACCAAGTAACACAGACACACACTGACACCCAGTAACACAGACAAACACTTACACCAAGCAACACGGACATACACTGACACCAAGTAACAAAGTCATACACTGATACCCAGTGACACAGACACACACTTACACCAAGTAACACAGACATACACAGACACCAAGTAACACAGACATACACTGATACCCAGGAACACAGACACACACTTACACCAAGTAACACAGACACACACTTACACCCAGTAACAAAGACATACACTTACAAAAAGTAACACTGACATACACTGACACCAAGTAACAAAGACATACAATTACACCAAGTAACAAAGACACACACTTACACCAAGTAACACAGATATGCACTGAACACAAGTAACAAAGACATGCACTGACACCCAGTGACACAGACACACACTTACACCAAGTAACACAGACACACACTGACACCCAGTGACACAGACACACACTTACACCAAGTAACACAGACATACACTGACACCAAGTAACACAGACATACACTGACACCAAGTAACAAAGACACACACTTACACCAAGTAACACAGACATACACTGACACCAAGTAACAAAGACATACAATTACACCAAGTAACACAGACACACACTTACACCAAGTAACAAAGACATACACTGACACCCAATAACAAAGACATACACTGACACCCAGTAACACAGACACACACGGACACCAAGTAACAAAGACCCACACTTACACCAAGTAACACAGACACACACTGACACCCAGTAACACAGACACACACTTACACCAAGCAACACGGACATACACTGACACCAAGTAACAAAGTCATACACTGATACCCAGTAACACAGACACGCACTTACACCAAGTAACACAGACATACACTGACACCAAGTAACACAGACATACACTGATACCCAGGAACACAGACACACACTTACACCATGTAACACAGACACACACTTGCACCCAGTAACAAAGACATACACTTGCACCAAGTAACACAGACATACACTGACACCAAGTAACAAAGACATACACTTACACCAAGTAACAAAGACAGACAATTACACCAAGTAACAAAGACATACACTTACACCCAGTAACACAAACAAACACACACTTACACCAAGTAACACAGATATGCACTGAACACAAGTAACAAAGACATGCACTGACACCCAGTAACACAGACAAACACTTACACCAAGTAACACAGACACACACTGACACCCAGTGACACAGACACACACTTACACCAAGTAACACAGACATACACTTACACCAAGTAACACAGACATACACTGACACCAAGTAACAAAGACACACACTTACACCAAGTAACACAGACATACACTGACACCAAGTAACAAAGACATACAATTACACCAAGTAACACAGACACACACTTACACCAAGTAACAAAGACAGACACTGACACCCAGTAACAAAGACATACACTGACACCCAGTAACACAGACACACACGGACACCAGGTAACAAAGACCCACAGTTACACCAAGTAACACAGACACACACTGACACCCAGTAACACAGACACACACTTAGACCAAGCAACACGGACATACACTGACACCAAGTAACAAAGTCATACACTGATACTCAGTAACACAGACACACACTCACACCAAGTAACATAGACATACACTGACACCAAGTAACACAGACATACACTGATACCCAGGAACAAAGACACACACTTACACCAAGTAACACAGACACACACTTACACCCAGTAACAAAGACATACACTTACACCAAGTAACACAGACATACACTGATACCAACTAACAAAGACATACACTTACAACAAGTAACAAAGACAGACAATTACACCAAGTAACAAAGACATACAGTGACACCCAGTAACACAAGCAAACACACACTGACACCCAGTAACACAGAGAACCACTAATGAACAGTAACACAGACAGACACTGACACCAAGTCACAAAGACACACACTGACACCCAGTAACAAAGACATACACTGACACCAAGTCACAAAGACATACACTGATACCCTGTAACACAGGCACACACTGACACCCAGTAACACAGACGTACACTGACATCAAGTAACACAGACATACACTGATACACAGGAACACAGACACACACTTACACCAAGTAACACAGACACACAATTACACCAAGTAACAAAGACACACATTTACACCAGGTAACACAGATATGCACTGACCCCAAGTAACAAAGACATGCACTGACACCCAGTAACACAGACACACACGGACACCAAGTAACAAAGACACACACTTACACCAAGTAACACAGACACACACTGACACCCAGTGACACAGACACACACTTACACCAAGTAACACAGACATACACTGACACCAAGTAACAAAGACATACACTGATACCCAGTAACACAGACACACACTTACACCAAGTAATACAGACATACACTGACACCAAGTAACAAAGACATACACTGATACCCAGGAACACAGACACACACTGATACCCAGTAACACAGACACACACTGACACCAAGTAACAAAGACATACACTGACACCAAGTAACACAGACATACACTTACACCAAGTAACAAAGACACACACTTACACCAAGTAACACAGACATACACTGACACCAAGTAACAAAGACATACACTGATACCCAGGAACACAGACACACACTGATACCCAGTAACACAGACACACACTGACACCAAGTAACAAAGACATACACTGACACCAAGTAACAAAGATATACACTTACACCAAGTAACAAAGACACACACTTACACCAAGTAACACAGACATACACTGACACCAAGTAACAAAGACATACACTGATACCCAGGAACACAGACACACACTTACACCAATTAACACAGACACACACTTACACCAAATAACACAGACATACTCTGAGACCAAGTAACAAAGACATACAATTACACCAAAAAACAAAGACATACAATTACACCAAGTAACATAGACACAAACTTACACCACGTAACACAGATATACACTGGCACCAAGTAACAAAGACATGCACTGACATCCATTAACACAGACATACACGGACACCAAGTAACAAAGACACACACTTACACCAAGTAACACAGACATACACTGACACCAAGTAACAAAGACATACACTGATACCCAGTATCACAGACACACACTTACATCAAGTAACAAAGACATACACTGACACCAATTCCCAAAGACACACACTGACACCCAGTAACAAAGACATTCACTGATACCAAGTCACAAAGACATACACTGATACCCAGTAACACAGACACACACTGACACCAAGTAACAAAGACATGCAATGTCACCAAGTAACAAAGACATACACTTACACCAAGTAACAAAGACACACAGTTACACAAAGCAACACAGACATAGACCGACACCAAGTAACAAAGACATACACTGACACCAAGTAACAAAGACATAAACTTGCACCAATTAACAAAGACAGACAATTACACCAAGTAACAAAGACATACATTTACTCCAAGTATTTTGACATGCACTGACACCAAGTAACAAAGACATACACTGATACCCAGTAACACAGACGCACACTTCCACCAAGTAACAAAGACATACACTGACACCAAGTAACAAATACACACACTGACACCAAGTAACAAAGACATACACTGACACCAAGTCACAAAGACATACACTGATACCCAGTAACACAGACACACACTTACACCAAGTAACAAAGACATACACTTACAGCAAGTAACACAGACATACACTGACACCAAGTAACAAAGACATACAATTACACCAAGTAACAAAGACACACACTTACAGCAACTAACACAGATATACACTGGCACCAAGTAACAAAGACATGCACTGACACCCAGTAACACAGACACACACGGACACCAAGTAACAAAGGCACACACTTACACCAAGTAACACAGACACACACTTACACCAAGTAACAAAGACACACACTGATACCCAGTAACACAGACACACGCTTGCACCAAGTAACAAAGACATACACTGACACCAAGTCACAAAGACATACACTGATACCAAGTCACAAAGTCAGACACTGATACCCAGGAACACAGACATACACTTACACCAAGTAACAAAGACAGACTATTACACCAAGTAACAAAGACATACACTTACACCAAGTATTTTGACATACAGTGACACCAAGTAACAAAGACATACACTGATACCCAGAAACACAGACACACACTTACACCAAGTAACAAAGATATACACTGACACCAAGTCACAAAGCCACACACTGACACCCAGGAACACAGACATACACTGACACCAAGTCACAAAGACATACACTGATACCCAGCAAAAAAGACATAGACTGACACCCAGTAACAGAGACACACACGGGCACCAAGTAACAAAGTCACGCACTTACACCAAGTAACACAGACACACACTGACACCTAGTAACACAGACACACACTTACAACAAGTAACACAGACATACACTGACACCAAGTAACAAAGACATACACTGATACCCAGGAACACAGACACACACTTACACCAATTAACACAAAACACACACTTACACCAAATAACACAGACATACACTGACACCAAGTAACAAAGACATACAATTACACCAAGTAACATAGACACAAACTTACACCACGTAACACAGATAAACACTGGCACCAAGTGACAAAGACATGCACTGACACCCATTAACACAGACACACACGGACACCAAGTAACAAAGACACACACTTACACCAAGTAACACAGACATACACTGACACCAAGTAACAAAGACATACACTGATACCCAGTATCACAGACACACACTTACATCAAGTAACAAAGACATACACCGACACCAATTCACAAAGACACACACTGACACCCAGTGACAAAGACATACACTGACACCAAGTCACAAAGACATACACTGATACCCAGGAACACAGACACACACTGACACCCAGTAACAAAGACAGACACTGATACCAAGTCACAAAGACATACACTGATACCCAGTAACACAGATACACACTGACACCCAGTAACAAAGACATGCACTGATACCAAGTCACAAAGACATACACTGATACCCAGTAACACAGACACACACTGACACCCAGTAACAAAGACATTCACTGATACCAATTCACTAAGACATACACTGATACCCAGTAACGCAGACACACACTGACACCAAGTAACAAAGACATGCAATGACACCAAGCAACAAAGACATACACTTACACCAAGTAACAAAATCACACAGTTACACCAAGTAACACAGACATAGAACGACACCAAGTAACAAAGACATACACTGACACCAAGTAACAAAGACATAAACTTGCACCAATTAACAAAGACAGACAATTACACCAAGTAACAAAGACATACATTTACACCAAGTATTTTGACATGCACTGACACCAAGTAACACAGACACACACTTACACCAAGTAACAAAGACATACACTGACACCAAGTCACAAAGACAATCACTGACACCCAGTAACAAAGACATACACTGACACCAAGTCACAAAGACATACACTGATACCCAGTAACACAGACACACACTTACACCAAGTAAGAAAGACATACACATACAGCAAGTAACGCAGACAGACACTGACACCAAGTAACAAAGACATACAATTACAGCAAGTAACAAAGACACACACTTACAGCAACTAACACAGATATGCACTGGCACCAAGTAACAAAGACATGCACTGATACCCAGTAACACAGACACACACGGACACCAAGTAACAAAGACACACACTTACACCAAGTAGCACAGACACACACTTACACCAAGTAACAAAGACACACACTGACACCCAGGAACACAGACATACACTGACACCAAATAACAAAGACATACACTGACACCAAGTCACAAAGACATACACTGATACCAAGTCACAAAGACAGACACTGATACCCAGGAACACAGACATACACTTACACCAAGTAACAAAGACAGACAATTACACCAAGTAACAAAGACATACACTGACACCAAGTCACAAAGCCACACACTGACACCCAGGAACACAGACAGACACTGACACAAAGTCACAAAGACATACACTGATACCCAGCAAAAAAGACATACACTGACACTCAGTTGCAGAGACACACACGGGCACCAAGTAACAAAGTCACGCACTTACAATAAATAACACAGACACACACTGACACCCAGTATCTCAGACACACACGTACATCAAGTAACAAAGACATACACTGACACCAATTCACAAAGACACACACTGAAACCCAGTCACAATGACATACACTGATACCAAGTCACAAAGACCGACACTGATACCCAGGAACACAGACAGACAATTACACCAAGTAACAAAGACATACACTTATACCAAGTATTTTGACATACACTGACACCAAGTAACAAAGACATACACTTTTACCCAGAAACACATACACACACTTACACCAAGTAACAAAGACATACACTTTTACCCAGAAACACATACACACACTTACACCAAGTAACAAAGACATACACTGACACCCAGGAACACAGACATACACTGACACCAAGTCACAAAGACATACACTGATACGCAGCAAAAAAGACATACACTGACACCCAGTAACAGAGACACACACGGGCACCAAGTAACAAAGTCACGCACTTACACCAAGTAACACAGACACACACTTACACCAACTAACGCAGACATACACTGACACCCAGTAACATAGACATGCACTGATACCCAGTAACACAGACACACACTTACACCAAGTAACGCAGACATGCACTGACACCAAGTAACAAAGACATACACTGATACCCAGGAACACAGACACACACTTACACCAATTAACACAGACACACACTTACACCAAATAACACAGACATACACTGACACCAAGTAACAAAGACATACAATTACACCAAGAAACAAAGACAGACAAATACACCAAGTAACATAGACACAAACTTACACCACGTAACACAGATATACACAGGCACCAAGTAACAAAGACATGCACTGACACCCATTAACACAGACACACACGGACACCAAGTAACAAAGACACACAAATACACCAAGTAACACAGACACACACTGACACCCAGTAACACAGACACACACTTACACCAAGTGACACAGACATACACTGACACCAGGTAACAAAGACATACACTGATACCCAGTAACACAGACACACACTTACACCAAGTAACACAGACATACACTGACACCAAGTAATAAAGACATACACTGATACCCAGGAACACAGACGCACACTTACACCAAGTAACACAGACACACACTTACACCAAGTAACAAAGACATACACTTACACCAAGTAACAAAGACATACAATTACACCAAGAAACAAAGACAGACAATTACACCAAGTAACATAGACACAAACTTACACCACGTAACACAGATATACACAGGCACCAAGTAACACAGACACACACTTACACCAAGTAACAAAGACATACACTTACACCAAGTAACAAAGACATACAATTACACCAAGAAACAAAGACAGACAAATGCACCAAGTAACAAAGACACAAACTTACACCACGTAACACAGATATACACAAGCACCAAGTAACAAAGACATGCACTGACACCCATTAACACAGACACAACCGGACACCAAGTAACAAAGACACACAAATACACCAAGTAACACAGACACACACTTACACCCAGTAACACAGACACACACTTACACCAAATGACACAGACATACACTGACACCAGGTAACAAAGACATAGACTGATACCCAGTAACACAGACACACACTTACACCAAGTAACACAGACATACACTGACACCAAGTAATAAAGACATACACTGATACCCAGGAACACAGACGCACACTTGCACCAAGTAACACAGACACACACTTACACCAAGTAACAAAGACATACACTTACACCAAGTAACACAGACATACACTGACACCATGTAACAAAGACATACAATTACACCAAGTAACAAAGACACACACTTACACCACGTAACAAAGACACACACTTACACCAAGTAACACAGATACACACTGACACCCAGTGACACAGACACACACTTACACCAAGTAACGCAGACATACACTGACACCAAGTAACAAAGACATGCACTGACACCCATTAACACAGACACACACGGACACCAAGTAACAAAGACACACAAATACACCAAGTAACACAGACACACACTGACACCCAGTAACACAGACACACACTTACACCAAGTGACACAGACATACACTGACACCAGGTACAAAGACATACACTGATACCCAGGAACACAGACACACACTGACACCCAGTAACAAAGACAGACACTGATACCAAGTCACAAAGACATACACTGATACCCAGTAACACAGATACACACTGACACCCAGTAACAAAGACATGCACTGATACCAAGTCACAAAGACATACACTGATACCCAGTAACACAGACACACACTGACACCCAGTAACAAAGACATTCACTAATACCAATTCACTAAGACATACACTGATACCCAGTAACACAGACACACACTGACACCAAGTAACAAAGACATGCAATGACACCAAGTAACAAAGACATACACTTACACCAAGTAACAAAAACACACAGTTACACCAAGTAACACAGACATAGAACGACACCAAGTAACAAAGACATACACTGACACCAAGTAACAAAGACATAAACTTGCACCAATTAACAAAGACAGACAATTACACCAAGTAACAAAGACATACATTTACACCAAGTATTTTGACATGCACTGACAACAAGTAACACAGACACACACTTACACCAAGTAACAAAGACATACACTGACACCAAGTCACAAAGACAATCACTGACACCCAGTAACAAAGACATACACTGACACCAAGTCACAAAGACATACACTGATACCCAGTAACACAGACACACACTTACACCAAGTAAGAAAGACATACACTTACAGCAAGTAACACAGACATACACTGACACCAAGTAACAAAGACATACAATTACAGCAAGTAACAAGGACGCACACTTACAGCAACTAACACAGATATACACTGGCACCAAGTAACAAAGACATGCACTGATACCCAGTAACACAGACACACACGGACACCAAGTAACAAAGACACACACTTACACCAAGTAGCACAGACACACACTTACACCAAGTAACAAAGACACACACTGATACCAAGTAACACAGACACACACATACACCAAATAACAAAGACATACACTGACACCAAGTCACAAAGACATACACTGATACCAAGTCACAAAGACAGACACTGATACCCAGGAACACAGACATACACTTACACCAAGTAAGAAAGACAGACAATTACACCAAGTAACAAAGACATACACTGACACCAAGTCACAAAGCCACAGACTGACACCCAGGAACACAGACATACACTGACACAAAGTCACAAAGACATACACTGATACCCAGCAAAAAAGACATACACTGACACTCAGTAACAGAGACACACACGGGCACCAAGTAACAAAGTCACGCACTTACAATAAATAACACAGACACACACTGACACCCAGTATCTCAGACACACACGTACATCAAGTAACAAAGACATACACTGACACCAATTCACAAAGACACACACTGAAACCCAGTCACAAAGACATACACTGATACCAAGTCACAAAGACACACACTGACACCCAGGAACACAGAAAGACAATTACACCAAGTAACAAAGACATACACTTACACCAAGTATTTTGACATACACTGACACCAAGTAACAAAGACATACACTTTTACCCAGAAACACATACACACACTTACACCAAGTAACAAAGACATACACTGACACCCAGGAACACAGACATACACTGACACCAAGTCACAAAGACATACACTGATACGCAGCAAAAAAGACATACACTGACACCCAGTAACAGAGACACACACGGGCACCAAGTAACAAAGTCACGCACTTACACCAAGTAACACAGACACACACTTACACCAACTAACGCAGACAAACACTGACACCCAGTAACATAGACATGCACTGATACCCAGTAACACAGACACACACTTACACCAAGTAACGCAGACATGCACTGACACCAAGTAACAAAGACATACACTGATACCCAGGAACACAGACACACACTTACACCAATTAACACAGACACACACTTACACCAAATAACACAGACATACACTGACACCAAGTAACAAAGACATACAATTACACCAAGAAACAAAGACAGACAATTACACCAAGTAACATAGACACAAACTTACACCACGTAACACAGATATACACAGGCACCAAGTAACAAAGACATGCACTGACACCCATTAACACAGACACACACGGACACCAAGTAACAAAGACACACAAATACACCAAGTAACACAGACACACGCTGACACCCAGTAACACAGACACACACTGACACCAAGTGACACAGACATACACTGACACCAGGTAACAAAGACATACACTGATACCCAGTAACACAGACACACACTTACACCAAGTAACACAGACATACACTGACACCAAGTAATAAAGACATACACTGATACCCAGGAACACCGACGCACACTTACACCAAGTAACACAGACACACACTTACACCAAGTAACAAAGACATACACTTACACCAAGTAACAAAGACATACAATTACACCAAGAAACAAAGACAGACAATTACACCAAGTAACATAGACACAAACTTACACCACGTAACACAGATATACACAGGCACCAAGTAACAAAGACATGCACTGACACCCATTAACACAGACACACACGGACACCAAGTAACAAAGACACACAAATACACCAAGTAACACAGACACACACTGACACCCAGTAACACAGACACACACTTACACCAAGTGACACAGACATACACTGACACCAGGTAACAAAGACATAGACTGATACCCAGTAACACAGACACACACTTACACCAAGTAATAAAGACATACACTGATACCTAGGAACACAGACGCACACTTGCACCAAGTAACACAGACACACACTTACACCAAGTAACAAAGACATACATTTACACCAAGTAACACAGACATACACTGACACCCTGTAACAAAGACATACAATTACACCAAGTAACAAAGACACGCACTAACACCACGTAACAAAGACACACACTTACACCAAGTAACACAGATACACACTGACACCCAGTGACACAGACACACACTTACACCAAGTAACGCAGACATACACTGACACCAAGTAACAAAGACATGCACTGACACCCATTAACACAGACACACACGGACACCAAGTAACAAAGACACACAAATACACCAAGTAACACAGACACACACTGACACCCAGTAACACAGACACACACTTACACCAAGTGACACAGACATACACTGACACCAGTTAACAAAGACATACACTGATACCCAGGAACACAGACACACACTGACACCCAGTAACAAAGACAGACACTGATACCAAGTCACAAAGACATACACTGATACCCAGTAACACAGATACACACTGACACCCAGTAACAAAGACATGCACTGATACCAAGTCACAAAGACATACACTGATACCCAGTAACACAGACACACACTGACACCCAGTAACAAAGACATTCACTGATACCAATTCACTAAGACATACACTGATACCCAGTAACACAGACACACACTGACACCAAGTAACAAAGACATGCAATGACACCAAGTAACAAAGACATACACTTACACCAAGTAACAAAAACACACAGTTACACCAAGTAACACAGACATATAACGACACCAAGTAACAAAGACATACACTGACACCAAGTAACAAAGACATAAACTTGCACCAATTAACAAAGACATACACTGACACCAAGTCACAAAGACATACACTGATACCCAGTAACACAGACACACACTTACACCAAGTAAGAAAGACATACACTTACAGCAAGTACCACAGACATACACTGACACCAAGTAACAAAGACATACAATTACAGCAAGTAACAAAGACACACACTTACAGCAACTAACACAGATATACACTGGCACCAAGTAACAAAGACATGCACTGATACCCAGTAACACAGACACACACGGACACCAAGTAACAAAGACACACACTTACACCAAGTTGCACAGACACACATTTACACCAAGTAACAAAGACACACACTGATACCCAGTAACACAGACACACACATACACCAAATAACAAAGACATACACTGACACCAAGTCACAAAGACATACACTGATACCAAGTCACAAAGACAGACACTGATACCCAGGAACACAGACATACACATACACCAAGTAAGAAAGACAGACAATTACACCAAGTAACAAAGACATACACTGACACCAAGTCACAAAGCCACACACTGACACCCAGGAACACAGACATACACTGACACAAAGTCACAAAGACATACACTGATACGCAGCAAAAAAGACATACATTGACACTCAGTAACAGAGACACACACGGGCACCAAGTAACAAAGTCACGCACTTACAATAAATAACACAGACACACACTGACACCCAGTATCTCAGACACACACGTACATCAAGTAACAAAGACATACACTGGCACCAATTCACAAAGACACACACTGAAACCCAGTCACAAAGACATACACTGATACCAAGTCACAAAGACAGACACTGATACCCAGGAACACAGACAGACAATTACACCAAGTAACAAAGACATACACTTACACCAAGTATTTTGACATACACTGACACCAAGTAACAAAGACATACTCATTTACCCAGAAACACATACACACACTTACACCAAGTAACAAAGACATACACTGCCACCCAGGAACACAGACATACACTGCAACCAAGTCACAAAGACATACACTGATACGCAGCAAAAAAGACATACACTGACACCCAGTAACAGAGACACACACGGGCACCAAGTAACAAAGTCACGCACTTACACCAAGTAACACAGACACACACTTACACCAACTAACGCAGACATACACTGACACCCAGTAACATAGACATGCACTGATACCCAGTAACACAGACACACACTTACACCAAGTAGCACAGACATGCACTTACACCAATTAACACAGACACACACTTACACCAAATAACACAGACATACACTGACACCAAGTAACAAAGACATACAATTACACCAAGAAACAAAGACAGACAATTACACCAAGTAACATAGACACAAACTTACACCACGTAACACAGATATACACAGGCATCAAGTAACAAAGACATGCACTGACACCCATTAACACAGACACACACGGACACCAAGTATAAAGACACACAAATACACCAAGTAACACAGACACACACTGACACCCAGTAACACAGACACACACTTACACCAAGTGACACAGACATACACTGACACCAGGTAACAAAGACATACACTGATACCAAGTAACACAGACACACACTTACACCAAGTAAGACAGACATACACTGACACCAAGTAATAAAGACATACACTGATACCCAGGAACACAGACGCGCACTTACACCAAGTAACACAGACACACACTTACACCAAGTAACAAAGACATACACTTACACCAAGTAACAAAGACATACAATTACACCAAGAAACAAAGACAGAAAATTACACCAAGTAACATAGAGACAAACTTACACCACGTAACACAGATATACACAGGCACCAAGTAACAAAGACATGCACTGAAACCCGTTAACACAGACACACACGGACACCAAGTAACAAAGACACACAAATACACCAAGTAACACAGACACACACTGACACCCAGTAACACAGACACACACTTACACCAAGTGACACAGACATACACTGACACCAGGTAACAAAGACATAGACTGATACCCAGTAACACAGACACACACTTACACCAAGTAACACAGACATACACTGACATCAAGTAATAAAGACATACACTGATACCCAGGAACACAGGCGCACACTTGCACCAAGTAACACAGACACACACTTACACCAAGTAACAAAGACATACACTTACACCAAGTAACACAGACATACACTGACACCATGTAACAAAGACATACAATTACACCAAGTAACAAAGACACACACTTACACCACGTAACAAAGACACACACTTACACCAAGTAACACAGATACACACTGACACCCAGTGACACAGACACACACTTACACCAAGTAACGCAGACATACACTGACACCAAGTAACAAAGACATGCACTGACACCCATTAACACAGACACACACGGACACCAAGTAACAAAGACACACAAATACACCAAGTAACACAGACACACACTGACACCCAGTAACACAAACACACACTTACACCAAGTGACACAGACATACACTGACACCAGGTGACAAAGACATACACTGATACCCAGTAACACAGACACACACCTACACCAAGTAACACAGACATACACTGACACCAAGTAATAAAGACATACACTGATACCCAGGAACACAGACGCACACTTACACCAATTAACACAGACACACGCTTACACCAAGTAACAAAGACATACACTTACACCAAGTAACACAGACATACACTGACACCATGTAACAAAGACATACAATTACACCACGTAACAAAGACACACACTTACACCAAGTAACACAGATACACACTGACACCCAGTGACACAGACACACACATACACCAAGTAACGCAGACATACACTGACACCAAGTAACAAAGACATACACTGATACCCAGTAACACAGACACACACTTACACCAAGTAACAAAGAGATACACTGACACCAAGTAACAAAGACATACAATCATACCCAGGAAAACAGACACACACTTACACCAAGTAACACAGACACACACTGACCCCCAGTAACACAGACATACACTGACACTGAGTCACAAAGACACACACAGACACCCAGTAACAAAGACATACACTGACACCAAATCACAAAGACATACACTGATACACAGACACACAATTACACCAAGTAACACAGACATACACTGACACCAAGTAACAAAGACATACACTGATATCCAGTATCACAGACACACACATACATCAAGTAACAAAGACATACACTGACACCAATTCACAAAGACACACACTGAAACCCAGTGACAAAGACATACACTGACACCAAGTCACAAAGACATACACTGATACCCAGGAACACAGACACACACTGACACCCAGTAACAAAGACATACACTGATACCAAGTCACAAAGACATACACTGATACCCAGTAACACAGATACACACTGACACCCAGTAACAAAGACATTCACTGATACCTAGTCACAAGGACATACACTGATACACAGTAACACAGACACACACTGACACAAAGTAACAAAGACATGCAATGACACCAAGTAACAAAGACACACAGTTACACCAAGTAACACAGACATAGATCGACACCAAGTAACAAAGACATACACTGACACCAAGTAACAAAGACATAAACTTGCACCAATTAACAAAGACAGACAATTACACCAAGTAACAAAGACATACATTTACACCAAGTATTTTGACATGCACTGACACCAAGTAACAAAGACATACACTGATACCCAGTAACACAGACACACACTTACACCAAGTAACAAAGACATACACTGACACCAAGTCACAAAGACACACACTGACACCCAGTAACAAAGACATACACTGACACCAAGTCACAAAGACATACACTGATACCCAGTAACACAGACACACACTTACACCAAGTAACAAAGTCATACACTGACAGCAAGTAACATAGACATACACTGACACCAAGTAACAAAGACATACAATTACACCAAGTAACAAAGACACACACTTACAGCAACTAACTCAGATATACACTGGCACCAAGTAACAAAGACATGCACTGACACCCAGTAACACATACACACCCGGATACCAAGTAACAAAGACACACACTGACACCAAGTAACACAGACACACACTGACACCCAGTAGCAAAGACATACACTGACACCAAGTCACAAAGACATACAATGACACCCAGTAACACAGACACACACGGACACCAAGTACCAAGGACACACACTTACACCAAGTAACACAGACACACACTGACACCCAGTAACACAGACACACACTTACATCAAGTAACACAGACATAGACAGAAACCAAGTAACAAAGACATACACTGATACCCAGTAACACAGACTCACACTTACACCAAGTAACACAGACATACACTGACACCAAGAAACAAAGACATAAACTGATACGCAGGAACACAGACACACACTTACACCAAGTAACATTGACACACACTTGCACCAAGTAACAAAGGCATACACTTACACCAAGTAACACAGACAGACACTGACACCAAGCAACAAAGACATACAATTACACCAAGTAAAAAAGATACACACTTACACCAAGTAACACAGATATACACTGGCACCAAGAAACAAAGACATGCACTGACACCCAGTAACACAGACACACACGGACAACAAGTAACAAAGACACACACCTACACCAAGTAACACAGACACACACTGACACCAAGTAACAAAGACAGACACTGATACCCAGTAACACAGACACACACTTACACCAATTAACAAAGACATACACTGACACCCAGTAACACAGACATACACGGACACCAAGTAACAAAGTCACACACCTACACCAAGTAACACAGACACACACTGACACCAAGTAACAAAGACAGACACTGATACCCTTTAACACAGACACACACTTACACCAAGTAACAAAGACATACAATGACACCCAGTGACAAAGACACACACGGACACCAAGTAACAAAGACATTCACTGATACCAAGTCACAAAGACATACACTGATACCCAGTAACACAGACACACACTGCAACCAAGTAACAAAGACATACACTTACACCAAGTAACAAAGACACACAGTTACACCAAGTAACACAGGCATAGACCGACACCAAGTAACAAAGACATACACTGACACCAAGTAACAAAGACATACACTGATACCCAGTAACACAGACACACACTTACACCAAGTAACAAAGACATACACTGACACCAAGTCACAAAGACACACACTGACACCCGGTAACAAAGACATACACTGACACCAAGTCACAAAGACATACACTGATACCCAGTAACACAGACACACACTTACACCAAGTAACAAAGACATACACTTACAGCAAGTAACACAGATATACACTGACACCAAGTAACAAAGACATACAATTACACCAAGTAACAAAGACACACACTTGCAGCAACTAACACAGATATACACTGGTTCCAAGTAACAAAGACATGCAAAGACACCCAGTAACACAGATACACACGGACACCAAGTAACAAAGACACACACTTACACCAAGTAACACAGACACACACTTACAGCAAGTAACAAAGACACACACTGATACCCAGTAACACAAACAAACACACACTGACACCCAGTAAAACAGAGAAACACTAATAAACAGTAACAAAGACATAAACTGACACCAGGTAATACAGACACACACTGACACCCAGTAACAAAGACATACACTGACACCAAGTCACAAAGACATACAATGACACCCAGTAACACAGACACACACGGACACCAAGTAACAAAGACACACACTTACACCAAGTAACACAGACACACACTGACACCCAGTAACACAGACATACAATGACACCAAGTAACAAAGACATAAACTGATACCAAGTAACACAGACTCACACTTGCACCAAGTAACACAGACATACACTGACACAAAGTAACAAAGACATAAACTGATACCCAGTAACACAGATTCACACTTACACCAAGTAACACAGACATACACTGACACCAAGTAACAAAGACATAAACTGATACCCAGGAACACAGACACACACTTACACCAAGTAACACAGACACACACTTACACCAAGTAACAAAGACATACATCTCCACCATGTAACACAGACATACACTGATACCAAGTAACAAAGACATACAATTACACCAAGTAACAAAGACACACACCTACACCAAGTAACAAAGACACACACTTACACCAAGTAACAAAGATATACAATGGCACCAAGTAACAAAGACATGCACTGACACCCAGTAACACAGACACACTAGGACACCAAGTAACAAAGACACACACTTACACCAAGTAAAACAGACTCATACTGACACCCAGTAACTCAGACACACACTTACACCAAGTAACACAGACATACACTGACACCAAGTAACAAAGACATACACTGATACCCAGTAACACAGACACACACTTACACCAAGTAACACAGACATACACTGACACCAAGTAACAAAGACATACACTGATACCCAGTAACACAGACACACACTTACACCAAGTAACACAGACACTCCCTTACACCAAGTAACAAAGACATTAACTTACACCAAGTAACACAGACATAATCTGACACCAAGTAACAAAGACATACACTGATACCCAGTAACACAGACACACACTGACACCCAGTTAGAAACACACACTGACCACCAGTAACACAGACACACACTGACCCGCAGTAACACAGACATACACTGACACCAAGTCACAAAGACACACACTGACACCCAGTAACAAAGACACACACTTACAGCAAGTAACACAGACATACACTGACACCAAGTAACAAAGACATAAACTGATACCCAGGAACACAGACACACACTTACACCAAGTAACAAAGACATACACCTACACCATGTAACACAGCCATACACTGACACCAAGTAACAAAGACATACAATTACACCACGTAACAAAGACACACACCTACACCAAGTAACACAGACACACACTGACACCAAGTAACAAAGACAGACACTGATACCCATTAACACAGACACACATTTACACCAAGTAACAAAGACATACACTGACACCCAGTAACACAGACATACACGGACACCAAGTAACAAAGACACACACCTACACCAAGTAACACAGACACACACTGACACCAAGTAACAAAGACAGACACTGATACCCAGTAACACAGACATACACTTACACCAAGTAACAAAGACATACACTGACACCCAGTGACAAAGACATACACTGACACCCAGTAACACAGACACAGATGGACACCAAGTAACAAAGACACACACTTACACCAAGTAACAAAGACACACACTGACACCCAGTAACACAGACACACACTTACACCAAGTAACACAGACATACACTGACACCAAGTAACAAAGACATACACTGATACCCAGTAACACAGACACACACTTACACCAAGTAACAAAGACATACACTGACACCAAGTAACAAAGACATATACTGATACCCAGGAACACAGACACACACTTACACCAAGTAACACAGACACACACTTACACCAAGTAACACAGACATACACTGACACCAAGTAACAAAGACATACAATTACACCAAGTAACAAAGACACACACTTACACCAAGTAACAAAGTTATACAATGGCACCAAGTAACAAAGACATGCGCTGACACCCAGTAACACAGACACACAAGGACACCAAGTAACAAAGACACACACTTACATCAAGTTACACAGACTCATACTGACACCCAGTAACACAGACACACACTTACACCAAGTAACACAGACATACACTGACACCAAGTAACAAAGACATACAATGATACCCAGGAACACAGACACACACTTACACCATGTAACACAGACACTCCCTTACACCAAGTAACAAAGACATACACTTACACCAAGTAACACAGACATACTCTGACACCAAGTAACAAAGACATACACTGATACCCAGTAACACAGAAACACGCTGACACACAGTTAGAAACACACACTGACCACCAGTAACACAGACACACACTGACCCGCAGTAACACAGACATACACTGACACCAAGTCACAAAGACACACACTGACACCCAGTAACAAAGACACACACTTACAGCAAGTAACACAGACATACACTGACACCAAGTAACAAAGACATACAATTACACCAAGTAACAAAGACACACACTTACACCAAGTTACAAAGACACACACTGACACCCAGTAACACAGACACACACTTACACCAAGTAACACAGACATACACTGAAACCAAGTAACAAAGACATACACTGATACCCAGTAACACAGACACACACTTACACCAAGTAACACAGACATACACTGACACCAAGTAACAAAGACATACACTGAGACCCAGGAACACAGACACACACTTACACCAAGTAACACAGACACACACTTCCACCAAGTAACACAGACATACACTGACACCAAGTAACAAAGACATACAATTACACCAAGTAACAAAGACACACACTTACACCAAGTAACAAAGATATACAATGGCACCAAGTAACAAAGACATGCACTGACACCCAGTAACACAGACACACTAGGACACCAAGTAACAAAGACACACACTTACACCAAGCAACACAGACATACTCTGACACCAAGTAACAAAGACATACACAGATACCCAGTAACACAGACACACACTGACACCCAGTTAGAAACACACACTGACCCCCAGTAACACAGACACACACTGACCCGCAGTAAGACAGACATACACTGACACCAAGTCACAAAGACACACACTGACACCCAGTAACGAAGACACACACTTACAGCAAGTAACACAGACATACACTGACACCAAGTAACAAAGACATACAATTACACCAAGTAACAAAGACACACACTTACAGCAACTAACACAGATATACACTGGCACCAAGTAACAAAGACATGCAATGACACCCAGTAACACAGACACACACGGACACCAAGTAACAAAGACACACACTTCCACCAAGTAACACAGACACACACTTACACCAAGTAACAAAGACACACACTGATACCCAGTAACACAGACACACACTTACACCAAGTAACAAAGACATACACTGACACCCAGTAACACAGAAACACACTCACACCCAGTAACAAAGACACACACGGACACCAAGTAACAAAGACACACACTTACACCAAGTAACACAGACACACACTGACACCCAGTAACACAGACACACACTTACACCAAGTAACACAGAGCTACACAGACACCAAGTAACAAAGACAGACACTGATACCCAGTAACACAGACTCACACTTACACCAAGTAACACAGACATACACTGACACCAAGTAACAAAGACATATACTGAGACCCAGGAACACAGACACACACTTACACCAAGTAACACAGACACACACTTACACCAAGTAACAAAGACATACACTTACACTAAGTAACACAGACATACACTGACACCAAGTAACAAAGACATACAATTACACCAAGTAAAAAAGACACACACTTACACCACGTAACACAGATATACATTGGCACCAAGTAACAAAGACATGCACTGACACCCAGTAACACAGACACACACGGACACCAAGTAACGAAGACACAAACCTGCACCAAGTAACACAGACACACACTGACACCAAGTAACAAAGACAGACACTGATACCCAGTAACACAGACACACACTTACACCAAGTAACAAAGACATACACCGACACCCAGTAACACAGACATACACGGACACCAAGTAAGAAAGACACACACCTACACCAAGTAACACAGACACACACTGACACCAAGTAACAAAGACAGACACTGATACCCAGTAACATAGACACACACTTACACCAAGTAACAAAGACATACACTGACACCCAGAGACAAAGACATACACTGACACCCAGTAACACAGACACACATTTACACCAAGTAACACAGACATACACTGACACCAGTAACAAAGACATACACTGATACCCAGTAACAAAGACACAAACTTACACCAAGTAAAACAGATATACAATGGCACCAAGTAACAAAGACATGCACTGACACCCAGTAACAAAGACATACACTGACAACAAGTCACAAACACATACACTTACACCAAGTAACAAAGACATACACTGATACCCAGTAACACGGACACACACTTACACTCAGTAACACACACACTGACACAAAGTTAGAAACACACACTGGCCCCCAGCAACACAGACACACACTGACCCCCAGTAACAAAGACATACACTGACACCCAGTAACAAAGACATACACTGACACCAAGTCACAAAGACGTACACTGATGCCCAGTAACACAGAAACACACTTACACCAAGTAACAAAGACATACACTGATACCAAGTAACACAGACACACACTTACACCAAGTCACACATACACACACTTGCACCAAGTAACAAAGACATACACTGAAAACAAGTAACAAAGACATACACTTACACCAAGTAACACAGACATACACTGACACCAAGTAACAAAGACATACAATTACACCAAGTAACAAAGACACACACTTACACCAAGTAACACAGACATACACTGACACCATGTAACAAAGACATGCACTGATACCCAGTAACACAGACATACACTAACGCCAAGTAACAAAGACATACATTGACACCAAGAATCAAAGACATACACTGATACCCAGTAACACAGACACACACTTACAACAAGTAACAAAGACATACTCTGACACCCAGTAACAAAGACATACACTGACACCAAGTCACAAAGACGTACACTGATACCCAGTAGCACAGACACACACTTACACCAAGTAACAAAGACAAACACTGACACCAAGTAACAAAGACATACACTGACAACAAGAATCAAAGACATACATTTGCACCAAGTAACACAGACACACACTGACACCCAGTAACACAAACAAACACACACTGACACCCAGTAACATAGAGAAACACTGACACACAGTAACAAAGACATACACGGACACACACTGACACCAAGTAACAAAGACTAACACAGACACACACTGTCACCAAGTAACAAAGACATACACTGACACCCAGTAACAAAAACATACACTGACACCAAGTCACAAAGACATACACTGATACCCAGTAACACAGACACACACTTCCACCAAGTAACAAAGACAAATACTGATACCCAGTAACACAGACACACACTTACACCAAGTAACAAAGACATACACTGATACCCAGTTACACTGACACACACTGACATCAAGTAACAAAGTCTAACACATACACACACTGACACCCAGTAACAAAGACATACACTGACACCAAGTCACAAAGACATACACTGATCCCAGTAACACAGACGCACACTTCCACCAAGAAACAAAGACAAACACTGATACCCTGTAACACAGACACACACTTACACCAAGTAGCAAAGACATACACTGATACCCAGTAACACAGACACACACTTACACCAAGTAACACAGACATACAATGACACCAAGTAACAAAGCAATACACTGATACCCAGTAACAAAGACATACACTGACACCCAGTAACAAAGACATACACAGACACCCAGTAACACAGACACACACGGACACCAAGTAACAAAGACACACACTTACACCAAGTAACACAGACACACACTGACACCCAGTAACACAGACAAACATTTACACCAAGTAACACAGACATACACTGACACCAAGTAACAAAGACATACACTGATACCCAGTAACACAGGCACACACAGAGCGGGGGAGGGGGGTGCGGGGTGCACATTGGCGCAGTGGTTAGCACCGCAGCCTCACAGCTCCAGGGATCCGGGTTCGATTCTGGGTACTTCCAGTGCGGAGTTTGCAAGTTCTCCCTGTGTCTGCGTGTTTTTCCTCCGGGTGCTCCGGTTTTCTCCCAAATGCCAAAGACTTGCAGGTTGATAGGTTTATCGGCCATTATAAATTTCCCCTAGTATAGGTAGGTGGTAGGGAAATATATAGGGACCGGTGGGGATGTTATTGGAATATGGGATTCGTGTAGGATTAGTATAAATGGGTGGTTGATGGTCGGTCCAGACACGGTGGGCCGAAGGGCCTGTTTCAGTGCTGTATCTCCAAACTAAACTAAATACTGACACCTACTGTCACAGATACACACTGACACCCAGTAACACACACTGACACACAGTAACAAAGACATACACTGACACCCAGGAACACTGACACCAGGTAACAAAGACACACACTTACACCAAGTAACAAAGACATACACTGACACCAAGTAACAAAGACACACACTTACACCAAGTAACAAAGACATACACTTACACCAAGTAACAAAGACATACACAGACACCAAGTAACAAAAACATCCACTGACACCAAGTAACACAAACACACACTTACACCAAGTAACAAAGACATACACTGACACCCAGTAACAAAGACATACACTGACACCAATTCACAAACACATACACTGACACCAAGTAACAAAGACATACACTTACACCAAGTAACAGAGACATACACTTACACCAAGTAACAAAGACTCACACTTACACCAAGTAACACAGACATCCACTGACACCAAGTAAAAAAGACATACAGGGATACCCAGTAACACAGACACACACTTACACCAAGTAACAAAGACATACACTGACACCAAGTAACAAAGACACACACTTACACCAAGTAACACCGACATAGACTGACGCCAAGTAACAAAGACATACACTTACACCAAGTAACACAGACATACACTGACACCAAGTGACAAAGACAGACAATTACACCAAGTAACACAGGCACACACTGACACCCAGTAACACAAACAAACACCATGACACCCAGGAACACAGACACACACTGACACCAAGTCACAAAGACACACACTGACACCCAGTAACAAAGACATACACTGACATCAAGTCACAAAGACATACACTGATACCAAGTAACACAGACAATGACTGACACCAAGTAACAAAGACATACACTGTTACCCAGTAACACAGAATCACACTTACACCAAGTAACAAAGACATACACTGATACCAAGTCACACAGACACACACTTACACCAAGTCACACATACACACACTTACACCATGTAACAAAGACATACACTGACAACAAGTAACAAAGACATCCACTTACACCAGGTAACACAGCCATACACTGACACCAAGTAACAAAGACATACACTTACACCAAGTAACACAGACATACACTGACACCATGTAACAAAGACATACACTGACACAAAGTAACAAAGACACACACTTACACCAAGTAACAAACACATACACTGACACCAAGTAGCCAAGACATACACTGATACCCAGTAACACAGACACACACTTACACCCAGTAACACACACACTGACACCCAGTTAGAAACACACACTGACCCCCAGTAACACAGACACACACTGACCCCCAGTAACACAGACAGACATTGATCCCCAGTAACAAAGACATACACTGACACTAAGTCACAAAGACATACACTGTTACCCAGTCACACAGACACACACTTGCACCAAGTAACACAGACATACACTGACACCAAGTAACAAAGACATACACTGGTACCCAGTAACACAGACACAGACTTACACCAGTAACAAAGACAGACACTGATGCCCAGGAACACAGACACACACGGACACCAAGTAACAAAGACACACACTTAAACCAAGTAACACAGACACACACTGACACCCAGTAACACAGACAAACTCTTACACCAATTAAAGCAGACATACACTGACACCAAGTCACAATGACATAAACTGATACCCAGTAACACAGGCACACACTGGGGGGTGGGGGGGTGGCAATTTGGCGCAGTGGCTGGCACAGCAGCCTCACAGCTCCAGGGACCCTGGTTCGATTCTGGGTACTGCCTGTGCGGAGTTTGCAAGTTCACCCTGTGTCTGCGTGGGTTTCCACCGGGTGCTCCGGTTTCCTCCCACATGCCAAAGACTTGCAGGTTGATAGGTTAATTGGCCATCATAAATTACCCCTAGTATAGATTTTTGGTAAAGAAATATATAGGGACCGTTGGGGATGATATTGGAATATGGGATTCGTGTAGGATTAGTATAAATGGGTGGTTGATGGACGGCGCAGACTCGGTAGGCCGAAGGGCCAGTTTCATTGCTGCATCTCCAAAGTAAACTAAATACTGACACCTAGTGTCACAGACACACACTGACACCCAGTAACACACACTGATGCACAGCAACAAAGACATACACTGACACCCAGGAACACCGACACACACTGACACCAAGTAACAATGACACACACTTACACCAAGTAACAAAGACATACACTGACACCAAGTAACAAAGACACACACTTACACCAAGTAACAAAGACATACACTTACACCAAGTAACAAAGACATACACTGACACCAAGTAACAAAGACATCCACTGACACCAAGTAACACAAACACACACTTACACCAAGTAACAAAGACATACACTGACACCCAGTAACAAAGACATACACTGACACCAAGTCACAAACACATACACTGACACCAAGTAACAAAGACATACACTTACACCAAGTAACAGAGACATTCTCTGATACCCAGTAACACAGACACACACTTACACCCAGTAACACACACACTGACACCCAGTTAGAAACACACACTGGCCCCCAGTAACACAGACATACACTGATACCCAGGAACACAGACACACACCTACACCAAGTAACAAAGACATACACTGACACCAAGTAACAAAGACATACACTTACACCAAGTAACAAAGACTCACACTTACACCAAGTAACACAGACATCCACTGACACCAAGTAGCAAAGACATACAGGGATACCCAGTAACACAGACACACACTTACACCAAGTAACAAAGACATACACTGACACCAAGTAACAAAGACACACACTTACACCAAGTAACAAAGGCATACACTTACACCAAGTAACAAAGACATACACTGACACCAAGTAACAAAGACATCCACTGACACCAAGTAACACAAACACACACTTACACCAAGTAACAAAGACATACACTGACACCCAGTAACAAAGACATACACTGACACCAAGTCACAAACACATACACTGACACCAAGTAACAAAGACATACACTTACACCAAGTAACAGAGAAATACACTTACACCAAGTAACAAAGACTCACACTTACACCAAGTAACACAGACATCCACTGACATCAAGTAAAAAAGACATACAGGGATAGCCAGTAACACAGACACACACTTACACCAAGTAACAAAGACATACACTGACACCAAGTAACAAAGACATACACTTACACCAAGTAACAAAGACTCACACTTACACCAAGTAACACAGACATACACTGACACCAAGTAGCAAAGACATACAGGGATACCCAGTAACACAGACACACACTTACACCAAGTAACAAAGACATACACTGACACCAAGTAACAAAGACACACACTTACACCAAGTAACAAAGGCATACACTTACACCAAGTAACAAAGACATACACTGACACCAAGTAACAAAGACATCCACTGACACCAAGTAACACAAACACACACTTGCACCAAGTAACAAAGACATACACTGACACCCAGTAACAAAGACATACACTGACACCAAGTCACAAACACATACACTGACACCAAGTAACAAAGACATACACTTACACCAAGTAACAGAGACATACTCTGATACCCAGTAACACAGACACACACTTACACAAAGTAACACACACACTGACACCCAGTTAGAAACACACACTGGCCCCCAGTAACACAGACATACACTGATACCCAGGAACACAGACACACACCTACACCAAGTAACAAAGACATACACTGACACCAAGTAACAAAGACATACACTTACACCAAGTAACAAAGACTCACACTTACACCAAGTAACACAGACATCCACTGACACCAAGTAGCAAAGACATACAGGGATACCCAGTAACACAGACACACACTTACACCAAGTAACAAAGACATACACTGACACCAAGTAACAAAGACACACACTTACACCAAGTAACAAAGGCATACACTTACACCAAGTAACAAAGACATACACTGACACCAAGTAACAAAGACATCCACTGACACCAAGTAACACAAACACACACTTACACCAAGTAACAAAGACATACACTGACACCCAGTAACAAAGACATACACTGACACCAAGTCACAAACACATACACTGACACCAAGTAACAAAGACATACACTTACACCAAGTAACAGAGAAATACACTTACACCAAGTAACAAAGACTCACACTTACACCAAGTAACACAGACATCCACTGACACCAAGTAAAAAAGACATACAGGGATACCCAGTAACACAGACACACACTTACACCAAGTAACAAAGACATACACTGACACCAAGTAACAAAGACATACACTTACACCAAGTAACAAAGACTCACACTTACACCAAGTAACACAGACATCCACTGACACCAAGTAGCAAAGACATACAGGGATACCCAGTAACACAGACACACACTTACACCAAGTAACAAAGACATACACTGACACCAAGTAACAAAGACACACACTTACACCAAGTAACAAAGGCATACACTTACACCAAGTAACAAAGACATACACTGACACCAAGTAACAAAGACATCCACTGACACCAAGTAACACAAACACACACTTACACCAAGTAACAAAGACATACACTGACACCCAGTAACAAAGACATACACTGACACCAAGTCACAAACACATACACTGACACCAAGTAACAAAGACATACACTTACACCAAGTAACAGAGAAATACACTTACACCAAGTAACAAAGACTCACACTTACACCAAGTAACACAGACATCCACTGACACCAACTAAAAAAGACATACAGGGATACCCAGTAACACAGACACACACTTACACCAAGTAACAAAGACATACACTGACACCAAGTAACAAAGACACACACTTACACCAAGTAACACCGACATAGAATGACGCCAAGTAACAAAGACATACACTTACACCAAGTAACACAGACATACACTGACACCAAGTAACAAAGACAGACAATTACACCAAGTAACACAGACACACACTGACACCCAGTAACACAAACAAACACACTGACACCCAGGAACACAGACACACACTGACACCAAGTCACAAAGACACACACTGACACCCAGTAACAAATACATACACTGACATCAAGTCACAAAGACATACACTGATACCAAGTAACACAGACAATGACTGACACCAAGTAACAAAGACATACACTGTTACCCAGTAACACAGAATCACACTTACACCAAGTAACAAAGACATACACTGATACCAAGTAACACAGACACACACTTACACCAAGTCACACATACACACACTTACACCATGTAACAAAGACATACACTGACAACAAGTAACAAAGACATACACTTACACCAGGTAACACAGCCATACACTGACACCAAGTAACAAAGACATACAATTACACCAAGTAACACAGACACACACTGACACCAAGTAACAAAGGCATACACTGACACCAAGAATCAAAGACATACACTTACACCAAGTAACACAGACATACACTGACACCATGTAACAAAGACATACACTGACACAAAGTAACAAAGACACACACTTACACCAAGTAACAAACACATACACTGACACCAAGTAGCCAAGACATACACTGATACCCAGTAACACAGACACACACTTACACCCAGTAACACACACACTGACACCCAGTTAGAAACACACACTGACCCCCAGTAACACAGACACACACTGACCCCCAGTAACACAGACAGACATTGATACCCAGTAACACAGGCACACACAGAGCGGGGGAGGGGGGTGCGGGGTGCACATTGGCGCAGTGGTTAGCACCGCAGCCTCACAGCTCCAGTGACCCGGGTTCGATTCTGGGTACTTCCAGTGCGGAGTTTGCAAGTTCTCCCTGTGTCTGCGTGTTTTTCCTCCGGGTGCTCCGGTTTTCTCCCAAATGCCAAAGACTTGCAGGTTGATAGGTTAATCGGCCATTATAAATTTCCCCTAGTATAGGTAGGTGGTAGGGAAATATATAGGGACCGGTGGGGATGTTATTGGAATATGGGATTCGTGTAGGATTAGTATAAATGGGTGGTTGATGGTCGGTCCAGACTCGGTGGGCCGAAGGGCCTGTTTGAGAGCTGTATCTCCAAACTAAACTAAATACTGACACCTACTGTCACAGATACACACTGACACCAAGTAACACACACTGACACACAGTAACAAAGACATACACTGACACCCAGGAACACTGACACCAAGTAACAAAGACACACACTTACACCAAGTAACAAAGACATACACTGACACCAAGTAACAAAGACACACACTTACACCAAGTAACAAAGACATACACTTACACCAAGTAACAAAGACATACACTGATACCAAGTAACACAGACACACACTTTCACCAAGTCACACATACACACACTTACACCATGTAACAAAGACATACACTGACAACAATTAACAAAGACATACACTTACACCAAGTAACACAGACATACACTGACACCAAGTAACAAAGACATACAATTACACCAAGTAACACAGACACACACTGACACCAAGTAACAAAGACATACACTGACACCAAGAATCAAAGACATACACTTACACCAAGTAACACAGACATACACTGACACCATGTAACAAAGACATACACTAACACAAAGTAACAAAGACACACACTTACACCAAGTAACAAACACATACACTGACACCAAGTAGCCAAGACATACACTGATACCCAGTAACACAGACACACACTTACACCCAGTAACACACACACTGACACCCAGTTAGAAACACACACTGACCCCCAGTAACACAGACACACACTGACCCCCAGTAACACAGACAGACATTGATACCCAGTAACAAAGACATACACTGACACCAAGTCACAAAGACATACACTATTACCCAGTCACACAGACACACACTTGCACCAAGTAACACAGACATACACTGACACCAAGTAACAAAGACATACACTGGTACCCAGTAACACAGACACAGACTTACACCAAGTAACAAAGACAGACACTGATGCCAAGTAACACAGACACACACGGACACCAAGTAACAAAGACACACACTTAAACCAAGTAACACAGACACACACTGACACCCAGTAATACAGACAAACACTTACACCAATTAACGCAGACATACACTGACACCAAGTCACAAAGACATAAACTGATACCCAGTAACACAGGCACACACTGGGGGGTGGGGGTGGGGGCAATTTGGCGCAGTGGCTGGCACAGCAGCCTCACAGCTCCAGGGACCCGGGTTCGATTCTGGGTACTGCCTGTGCGGAGTTTGCAAGTTCACCCTGTGTCTGCGTGGGTTTCCACCGGGTGCTCCGGTTTCCTCCCAATTGCCAAAGACTTGCAGGTTGATAGGTTAATTGGCCATCATAAATTACCCCTAGTATAGGTTTTTGTTAAAGAAATATATAGGGACCGGTGGGGATGATGTTGGAATATGGGATTCGTGTAGGATTAGTATAAATGGGTGGTTGATGGACGGCACAGACTCGGTCGGCCGAAGGGCCAGTTTCATTGCTGTATCTCCAAAGTAAACTAAATACTGACACCTAGTGTCACAGACACACACTGACACCCAGTAACACACACTGATGCACAGCAACAAAGACAGACACTGACACCCAGGAACACAGACACACACTGACACCAAGTAACAAAGACACACACTTACACCAAGTAACAAAGACATACACTGACACCAAGTAACAAAGACATCCACTGACACCAAGTAACACAAACACACACTTACACCAAGTAACAAAGACATACACTGACACCCAGTAACAAAGACATACACTGACACCAAGTCACAAACACTTACACTGACACCAAGTTACAAAGACATACACTTACACCAAGTAACAGAGACATACTCTGATACCCAGGAACACAGACACACACTTACACCCAGTAACACACACACTGACACCCAGTTAGAAACACACACTGGCCCCCAGTAACACAGACATACACTGATACCCAGGAACACAGACACACACCTACACCAAGTAAGAAAGACATACACTGACACCAAGTAACAAAGACATACACTTACACCAAGTAACAAAGACTCACACTTACACCAAGTAACACAGACATCCACTGACACCAAGTAGCAAAGACATACAGGGATACCCAGTAACACAGACACACACTTACACCAAGTAACAAAGACATACACTGACACCAAGTAACAAAGACACACACTTACACCAAGTAACACCGACATAGACTGACGCCAAGTAACAAAGACATACACTTACACCAAGTAACACAGACATCCACTGACACCAAGTCACAAAGACAGACAATTACACCAAGTAACACAGACACACACTGGCACCCAGAAACACAAAAAAACACACTGACACCCAGTAACACAGACACACACTGACACCAATTCACAAAGACACACACTGACACCCAGTAACAAAGACATACACTGACACCAAGTCACAAAGACATACACTGATAATAAGTAACACAGACATACACTGACACCAAGTAACAAAGACATACACTGTTACCCAGTAACACAGAATCACACTTACACCAAGTAACAAAGACATACACTGATACCAAGTAACACAGACACGCACTTACACCAAGTCACACATACACACACTTACACCATGTAACAAAGACATACACTGACAACAAGAAACAAAGACATACACTTACACCAAGTAACACAGACATACACTGACACCAAGTAACAAAGACATACAATTACACCAAGTAACACAGACACACACTGACACCAAGTAACAAAGACATACACTGACACCAAGAATCAAAGACATACACTAACACCAAGTGACACAGACATACACTGACACCATGGAACAAAGACATGCACTGCCAGCAAGTAACAAAGACATACACTTACACCAAGTAATACAGACATACACTGACACCGTGTAACAAAGACATGCACTGATACCCAGGAACACAGACATGCACTAGCGCCAAGTAACAAAGACATACACTGACACCAAGAATCAAAGACATACACTGATACCCAGTAACACAGACACACACCTACAACAAGTAACAAAGACATGCACTGACACCCAGTAACAAAGACATACACTGACAGCAAGTCACAAAGACGTACACTGATACCCAGTAACACAGACACACACTTACACCAAGTAACAAAGACAAACACTGACACCAAGTAACAAAGACATACACTGACACCAAGAAACAAAGAGATACATTTACACCAAGTAACACAGACACACACTGACACCCAGTAACAAAAACAAAAACACACTGACACCCAGTAACATAGAGAAACACTGACACACAGTAACAAAGACATACACGGACACACACTGACACCAAGTAACAAAGACTAACACAGACACACACTGTAACCAAGTAACAAAGACATGCACTGACACCAAGTAACACAGACATACACTGACACCAAGTAACAAAGACAGACAATTACACCAAGTAACACAGACACACACTGACACCAAGTAACAAAGACAGACAATTACACCAAGTAACACAGACACACACTGACACCCAGTAACACAAACAAACACACTGACACCCAGTAACAGAGACACACACTGACACCAAGTCACAAAGACACACACTGACAGCCAGTAACAAAGACATACACTGACACCAAGTCACAAAGACATACACTGATACCAAGTAACACAGACATACACTGACACCAAGTAACAAAGACATACACTGTTACCCAGGAACACAGAAACACACTTACACCAAGTAACAAAGACATACACTGATACCAAGTAACACAGACACACACTGACACCAAGTCACACATACACACACTTACACCATGTAACAAAGGCATACACTGACAACAAGTAACAAAGACATACACTTACACCAAGTAACACAGACACACACTGACACCAAGTCACACATACACACACTTACACCATGTAACAAAGACATACACTGACAACAAGTAACACAGACACACACTGACACCAAGTAACAAAGACAGACAATTACACCAAGTAACACAGACACACAGTGACACCCAGTAACACAAACAAACACACTGACACCCAGTAACACAGAGACACACACACACCAAGTCACAAAGACACACAATGACACCCAGTAACAAAGACATACACTGACACCAAGTCACAAAGACATACACTGATACCAAGTAACAGAGACATACACTGACACCAAGTAACAAAGACATACACTGATACCAAGTAACATAGACACACACTTACACCAAGTCACACATACACACACTTACACCATGTAACAAAGACATACACTGACAACAAGTAACAAAGACATACACTTACACCAAGTAACACAGAAATACACTGACACCAAGTAACAAAGACATACAATTACACCAAGTAACACAGACACACACTGACACCAAGTAACAAAGACATACACTGACACCAAGAATCAAAGACATACACTTACACCAAGTAACACAGACATACACTGACACCAAGTCACAAAGACATACACTGATACCAAGTAACACAGATATACACTGACACCAAGTAACAAAGACATACACTGTTACCCAGGAACACAGAAACACACTTACACCAAGTAACAAAGACATACACTGATACCAAGTAACACAGACACACACTGACACCAAGGCACACATACACACACTTACACCATGTAACAAAGACATACACAGACAACAAGTAACAAAGACATACACTTACACCAAGTAACACAGGCATACACTGACACCATGTAACAAAGACATGCACTGATACCCAGGAACACAGACATACACTAACGCCAAGTAACAAAGACAAACACTGACACCAAGAATCAAAGACATACACTGATACCCAGTAACACAGACACACACCTACAACAAGTAACAAAGACATGCACTGACACCCAGTAACAAAGACATACACTGACACCAAGTCACAAAGACGTACACTGATACCCAGTAACACAGACGCACACTTACACCAAGTAACAAAGACAAACACTGACACCAAGTAACAAAGACATACACTGACAACAAGAAACAAAGACATACATGTACACCAAGTAACACAGGCACACACTGACACCCAGTAACACAAACAAAAACACGCTGACACCCAGTAACATAGAGAAACACTGACACACAGTAACAAAGACATACACGGACACACACTGACACCAAGTAACAAAGACTAACACAGACACACACTGTCACCAAGTAACAAAGACATGCACTGACACCAAGTAACACAGACATACACTGACACCAAGTAACAAAGACAGACAATTACACCAAGTAACGCAGACACACACTGACACCAAGTAACAAAGACAGACAATTACACCAAGTAACACAGACACACACTGACACCCAGTAACACAAACAAACACACTGACACCCAGTAACACAGACACACACTGACACCAAGTCACAAAGACACACACTGACACCCAGTAACAAAGACATACACTGACACCAAGTCACAAAGACATACACTGATACCAAGTAACAGAGACATACACTGACACCAAGTAACAAAGACATACACTGATACCAAGTAACACAGACACACACATACACCAAGTCACACATACACACACTTACACCATGTAACAAAGACATACACTGACAACAAGTAACAAAGACATACACTTACACCAAGTAACACAGAAATACACTGACACCAAGTAACAAAGACATACAATTACACCAAGTAACACAGACACACACTGACACCAAGTAACAAAGACATACACTGACACCAAGAATCAAAGACATACACTTACACCAAGTAACACAGACATACACTGACACCATGTAACAAAGACATACACTGACACAAAGTACCAAAGACACAAACTTAAACCAAGTAACAAACACATACACTGACACCAAGTAGCCAAGACATACACTGATACCCAGTAACACAGACACACACTTACACCCAGTAACACACACACTGACACCCAGTTAGAAACACACACTGACCCCCAGTAACACAGACACACACTGACCCCCAGTAACACAGACAGACATTGATACCCAGTAACAAAGACATACACTGACACCAAGTCACAAAGACATACACTGTTACCCAGTCACACAGACACACACTTGCACCAAGTAACACAGACATACACTGACACCAAGTAACAAAGACATACACTGGTACCCAGTAACACAGACACAGACTTACACCAAGTAACAAAGACAGACACTGATGCCCAGTAACACAGACACACACGGACACCAAGTAACAAAGACACACACTTAAACCAAGTAACACAGACACACACTGACACCCAGTAATACAGACAAACACTTACACCAATTAACGCAGACATACACTGACACCAAGTCACAAAGACATAAACTGATACCCAGTAACACAGGCACACACTGGGGGGTGGGGGTGGGGGCAATTTGGCGCAGTGGCTGGCACAGCAGCCTCACAGCTCCAGGGACCCGGGTTCGATTCTGGGTACTGCCTGTGCGGAGTTTGCAAGTTCACCCTGTGTCTGCGTGGGTTTCCACCGGGTGCTCCGGTTTCCTCCCACATGCCAAAGACTTGCAGGTTGATAGGTTAATTGGCCATCATAAATTAACCCTAGTATAGGTTTTTGTTAAAGAAATATATAGGGACCGGTGGGGATGATATTGGAATATGGGATTCGTGTAGGATTAGTATAAATGGGTGGTTGATGGACGGCACAGACTCGGTCGGCCGAAGGGCCAGTTTCATTGCTGTATCTCCAAAGTAATCTAAATACTGACACCTAGTGTCACAGACACACACTGACACCCAGTAACACACACTGATGCACAGCAACAAAGACAGACACTGACACCCAGGAACACAGACACACACTGACACAAAGTAACAAAGACACACACTTACACCAAGTAACAAAGACATACACTGACACCAAGTAACAAAGACACACACACTTACACCAAGTAACAAAGACATACACTGACACCCAGTAACACAGACATACACTGATACCCAGGAACACAGACACACACCTACACCAAGTAACAAAGACATACACTGACACCAAGTAACAAAGCCATACACTTACACCAAGTAACAAAGACTCACACTTACACCAAGTAACACAGACATCCACTGACACCAAGTAGCAAAGACATAGAGGGATACCCAGTAACACAGACACACACTTACACCAAGTAACAAAGACATACACTGACACCAAGTAACAAAGACACACACTTACACCAAGTAACACCGACATAGACTGACGCCAAGTAACAAAGACATACACTTACACCAAGTAACACAGACATCCACTGACACCAAGTAACAAAGACATACACTGACACCAAGTAACACAAACACACACTTACACCAAGTAACAAAGACATACACTGACACCCAGTAACAAAGACATGCACTGACACCAAGTCACAAACACTTACACTGACACCAAGTTACAAAGACATACACTTACACCAAGTAACAGAGACATACTATGATACCCATGAACACAGACACACACTTACACCCAGCAACACACAAACTGACACCCAGTTAGAAACACACACTGGCCCCCAGTAACACAGACACACACTGACCCCCAGTAACACAGACATACACTGATACCCAGGAACACAGACACACACCTACACCAAGTAACAAAGACATACACTGACACCAAGTAACAAAGACATACACTTACACCAAGTAACAAAGACTCACACTTACACCAAGTAACACAGACATCCACTGACACCAAGTAGCAAAGACATACAGGGATACCCAGTAACACAGACACACACTTACACCAAGTAACAAAGACATACACTGACACCAAGTAACAAAGACACACACTTACACCAAGTAACACCGACATAGACTGACGCCAAGTAACAAAGACATACACTTACACCAAGTAACACAGTCATCCAATGACACCAAGTCACAAAGACAGACAATTACACCAAGCAACACAGACACACACTGCCACCCAGAAACACAAACAAACACACTGACACCAAGTAACACAGACACACACTGACACCAAGTCACAAAGACACACACTGACACCCAGTAACAAAGACATGCACTGACACCAAGTCACAAAGACATACACTGATAATAAGTAACACAGACATACACTGACACCAAGTAACAAAGACATACACTGTTACCCAGTAACACAGAATCACACTTACACCAAGTAACAAAGACATACACTGATACCAAGTAACACAGACACACACTTACACCAAGTCACACATACACACACTTACACCATGTAACAAAGACATACACTGACAACAAGAAACAAAGACATACACTTACACCAAGTAACACAGACATACACTGACACCAAGTAACAAAGACATACAATTACACCAAGTAACACAGACACACACTGACACCAAGTAACAAAGACATACACTGACACCAAGAATCAAGGACATACACTTACACCAAGTAACACAGACATACACTGACACCATGGAACAAAGACATACACTGACAGCAAGTAACAAAGACATACACTTACACCAAGTAATACAGACATACACTGACACCATGTAACAAAGACATGCACTGATACCCAGGAACACAGACATGCACTAGCGCCAAGTAACAAAGACATACACTGACACCAAGAATCAAAGACATACACTGATACCCAGTAACACAGACACACACCTACAACAAGTAACAAAGACATGCACTGACACCCAGTAACAAAGACATACACTGACACCAAGTCACAAAGACGTACACTGATACCCAGTAACACAGACACACACTTACACCAAGTAACAAAGACAAACACTGACACCAAGTAACAAAGACATACACTGACAACAAGAAACAAAGACATACATTTACACCAAGTAACACAGACACACACTGACACCCAGTAACAAAAACAAAAACACACTGACACCCAGTAACATAGAGAAACACTGACACACAGTAACAAAGACATACACGGACACACACTGACACCAAGTAACAAAGACTAACACAGACACACACTGTAACCAAGTAACAAAGACATGCACTGACACCAAGTAACACAGACATACACTGACACCAAGTAACAAAGACAGACAATTACACCAAGTAACACAGACACACACTGACACCAAGTAACAAAGACAGACAATTACACCAAGTAACACAGACACACACTGACACCCAGTAACACAAACAAACACACTGACACCCAGTAACACAGACACACACTGACACCAAGTCACAAAGACACACACTGACACCCAGTAACAAAGACATACACTGACACCAAGTCACAAAGACATACACTGATACCAAGTAACACAGACATACACTGACACCAAGTAACAAAGACATACACTGTTACCCAGCAACACAGAAACACACTTACACCAAGTAACAAAGACATACACTGATACCAAGTAACACAGACACACACTGACACCAAGTCACACATACACACACTTACACCATGTAACAAAGACATACACTGACAACAAGTAACAAAGACACACACTTACACCAAGTAACACAGACATACACTGACACCATGTAACAAAGACATGCACTGAAACCCAGGAACACAGACATACACTAACGCCAAGTAACAAAGACATACACTGACACCAAGAATCAAAGACATACACTGATACCCAGTAACACAGACACACACCTACAACAAGTAACAAAGACATGCACTGACACCCAGTAACAAAGACATACACTGACACCAAGTCACAAAGACGTACACTGATACCCAGTAACACAGACACACACTTACACCAAGTAACAAAGACAAACACTGACACCAAGTAACAAAGACATACACTGACAACAAGAAACAAAGACATACATGTACACCAAGTAACACAGGCACACACTGACACCCAGTAACACAAACAAAAACACACTGACACCCAGTAACATAGAGAAACACTGACACACAGTAACAAAGACATACACGGACACACACTGACACCAATAACAAAGACTAACACAGACACACACTGTCACCAAGTAACAAAGACATGCACTGACGCCAAGTAACACAGACATACACTGACACCAAGTAACAAAGACAGACAATTACACCAAGTAACACAGACACACACTGACACCAAGTAACACCGACATAGACTGACGCCAAGTAACAAAGACATACACTTACACCAAGTAACACAGTCATCCAATGACACCAAGTCACAAAGACAGACAATTACACCAAGCAACACAGACACACACTGGCACCCAGAAACACAAACAAACACACGGACACCCAGTAACACAGACACACACTGACACCAAGTCACAAAGACACACACTGACACCCAGTAACAAAGACATACACTGACACCAAGTCACAAACACATACACTGATAATAAGTAACACAGACATACACTGACACCAAGTAACAAAGACATACACTGTTACCCAGTAACACAGAATCACACTTACACCAAGTAACAAAGACATACACTGATACCAAGTAACACAGACACACACTTACACCAAGTCACACATACACATACTTACACCATGTAACAAAGACATACACTGACAACAAGAAACAAAGACATACACTTACACCAAGTAACACAGACATACACTGACACCAAGTAACAAAGACATACAATTACACCAAGTAACACAGACACACACTGACACCAAGTAACAAAGACATACACTGACACCAAGAATCAAAGACATACACTTACACCAAGTAACACAGACTTACACTGACACCATGGAACAAAGACATACACTGACAGCAAGTAACAAAGACATACACTTACACCAAGTAATACAGACATACACTGACACCATGTAACAAAGACATGCACTGATACCCAGGAACACAGACATGCACTAGCGCCAAGTAACAAAGACATACACTGACACCAAGAATCAAAGACATACACTGATACCCAGTAACACAGACACACACCTACAACAAGTAACAAAGACATGCACTGACACCCAGTAACAAAGACATACACTGACACCAAGTCACAAAGACGTACACTGATACCCAGTAACACAGACACACACTTACACCAAGTAACAAAGACAAACACTGACACCAAGTAACAAAGACATACACTGACAACAAGAAACAAAGACATACATTTACACCAAGTAACACAGACACACACTGACACCCAGTAACAAAAACAAAAACACACTGACACCCAGTAACATAGAGAAACACTGACACACAGTAACAAAGACATACACGGACACACACTGACACCAAGTAACAAAGACGAACACAGACACACACTGTAACCAAGTAACAAAGACATGCACTGACACCAAGTAACACAGACATACACTGACACCAAGTAACAAAGACAGACAATTACACCAAGTAACACAGACACACACTGACACCAAGTAACAAAGACAGACAATTACACCAAGTAACACAGACACACACTGACACCCAGTAACACAAACAAACACACTGACACCCAGTAACACAGACACACACTGACACCAAGTCTCAAAGACACACACTGACACCCAGTAACAAAGACATACACTGACACCAAGTCACAAAGACATACACTGATACCAAGTAACACAGACATACACTGACACCAAGTAACAAAGACATACACTGTTACCCAGTAACACAGAAACACACTTACACCAAGTAACAAAGACATACACTGATACCAAGTAACACAGACACACACTGACACCAAGTCACACATACACACACTTACACCATGTAACAAAGACATACACTGACAACAAATAACAAAGACATACACTTACACCAAGTAACACAGACTACACTGACACCATGTAACAAAGACATGCACTGAAACCCAGGAACACAGACATACACTAACGCCAAGTAACAAAGACATACACTGACACCAAGAATCAAAGACATACACTGATACCCAGTAACACAGACACACACCTACAACAAGTAACAAAGACATGCACTGACACCCAGTAACAAAGACATACACTGACACCAAGTCACAAAGACGTACACTGATACCCAGTAACACAGACACACACTTACACCAAGTAACAAAGACAAACACTGACACCAAGTAACAAAGACATAAACTGACAACAAGAAACAAAGACATACATGTACACCAAGTAACACAGGCACACACTGACACCCAGTAACACAAACAAAAACACACTGACACCCAGTAACATAGAGAAACACTGACACACAGTAACAAAGACATACACGGACACACACTGACACCAAGTAACAAAGACTAACACAGACACACACTGTCACCAAGTAACAAAGACATGCACTGACACCAAGTAACACAGACATACACTGACACCAAGTAACAAAGACAGACAATTACACCAAGTAACACAGACACACACTGACACCAAGTAACAAAGACAGACAATTACACCAAGTAACACAGACACACACTGACACCCAGTAACACAAACAAACACACTGACACCCAGTAACACAGACACACACTGACACCAAGTCACAAAGACACACACTGACACCCAGTAACAAAGACATACACTGACACCAAGTCACAAAGACATACACTGATACCAAGAAACAGAGACATACACTGACACCAAGTACTAAAGACATACACTGTTACCCAGTAACACAGAAACACACTTACACCAAGTAACAAAGACATACACTGATACCAAGTAACACAGACACACACTTACACCAAGTCACACATACACACACTTACACCATGTAACAAAGACATACACTGACAACAAGTAACAAAGACATACACTGACACCAAGTAACACAGACATACACTGACACCAAGTAACAAAGACATACAATTACACCAAGTAACACAGACACACACTGACACCAAGTAACAAAGACATACACTGACACCAATAATCAAAGACATACACTTACACCAAGTAACACAGACATACACTGACACCATGTAACAAAGACATACACTGACAACAAGTAACAAAGCCATACACTTACACCAAGTAACACAGACATACACTGACACCATGTAACAAAGACATGCACTGATCCCCAGGAACACAGACATACCCTAACGCCAAGTAACAAAGACATACACTGACACCAAGAATCAAAGACATACACTGATACCCAGTAACACAGACACACACCTACAACAAGTAACAAAGACATGCACTGACACCCAGTAACAAAGACATACACTGACACCAAGTCACAAAGACGTACACTGATACCCAGTAACACAGACACACACTTACACCAAGTAACAAAGACAAACACTGACACCAAGTAACAAAGACATACACTGACAACAAGAAACAAAGACATACATTTACACCAAGTAACACAGACACACACTGACACCCAGTAACACAAACACACACTGACACCCAGTAACATAGAGAAACACTGACACACAGTAACAAAGACATACACGGACACACACTGACACCAAGTAACAAAGACTAACACAGACACACACTGTCACCAAGTAACAAAGACATGCACTGACACCCCGTAACAAAGACATACACTGACACCAAGTCACAAAGACATACACTGATACCCAGTAACACAGACACACACTTCCACCAAGTAATAAAAGACAAACACTGACACCAAGTAACAAAGACATACACTTACACCAAGTAATACAGACATACACTGACACCAAGTAACAAAGACATACACTTACATCAAGTCACAAAGACACACACTTACACCAAGTAACACAGACATACACTGACACCAAGTAACAAAGACATACACTGATACCCAGTAACACAGACACACACTTACACCAAGTAACAAAGACATACAATGACACCATGGAACAAAGACATACACTGACAGCAAGTAATACAGACATACACTGACACCAAGTAACAAAGACATACACTTACATCAAGTCACAAAGACAAACACTTACACCAAGTAACACAGACATACACTGACACCAAGTAACAAAGACATACACTGACACCAAGAATCAAAGACATACACTTACACCAAGTAACACAGACATACACTGACACCATGTAACAAAGACATGCACTGATACCCAGGAACACAGACATGCACTAGCGCCAAGTAACAAAGACATACACTGACACCAAGAATCAAAGACATACACTGATACCCAGTAACACAGACACACACCTACAACAAGTAACAAAGACATGCACTGACACCCAGTAACAAAGACATACACTGACACCAAGTCACAAAGACGTACACTGATACCCAGTAACACAGACACACACTTACACCAAGTAACAAAGACAAACACTGACACCAAGTAACAAAGACATACACTGACAACAAGAAACAAAGACATACATTTACACCAAGTAACACAGACACACACTGACACCCAGTAACAAAAACAAAAACACACTGACACCCAGTAACATAGAGAAACACTGACACACAGTAACAAAGACATACACGGACACACACTGACACCAAGTAACAAAGACTAACACAGTCACACACTGTAACCAAGTAACAAAGACATGCACTGACACCAAGTAACACAGACATACACTGACACCAAGTAACAAAGACAGACAATTACACCAAGTAACACAGACACACACTGACACCAAGTAACAAAGACAGACAATTACACCAAGTAACACAGACACACATGACACCCAGTAACACAAACAAACACACTGACACCCAGTAACACAGACACACACTGACACCAAGTCACAAAGACACACACTGACACCCAGTAACAAAGACATACACTGACACCAAGTCACAATGACATACACTGATACCAAGTAACACAGACATACACTGACACCAAGTAACAAAGACATACACTGTTACCCAGTAACACAGAAACACACTTACACCAAGTAACAAAGACATACACTGATACCAAGTAACACAGACACACACTGACACCAAGTCACACATACACACACTTACACCATGTAACAAAGACATACACTGACAACAAGTAACAAAGACATACACTTACACCAAGTAACACAGACATACACTGACACCATGTAACAAAGACATGCACTGAAACCCAGGAACACAGACATACACTAACGCCAAGTAACAACGACATACACTGACACCAAGAATCAAAGACATACACTGATACCCAGTAACACAGACACACACCTACAACAAGTAACAAAGACATGCACTGACACCCAGTAACAAAGACATACACTGACACCAAGTCACAAAGACGTACACTGATACCCAGTAACACAGACACACACTTACACCAAGTAACAAAGACAAACACTGACACCAAGTAACAAAGACATACACTGACAACAAGAAACAAAGACATACATGTACACCAAGTAACACAGGCACACACTGACACCCAGTAACACAAACAAAAACACACTGACACCCAGTAACATAGAGAAACACTGACACACAGTAACAAAGACATACACGGACACACACTGACACCAAGTAACAAAGACTAACACAGACACACACTGTCACCAAGTAACAAAGACATGCACTGACACCAAGTAACACAGACATACACTGACACCAAGTAACAAAGACAGACAATTACACCAAGTAACACAGACACACACTGACACCAAGTAACAAAGACAGACAATTACACCAAGTAACACAGACACACACTGACACCCAGTAACACAAACAAACACACTGACACCCAGTAACACAGACACACACTGACACCAAGTCGCAAAGACACACACTGACACCCAGTAACAAAGACATACACTGACACCAAGTCACAAAGACATACACTGATACCAAGAAACAGAGACATACACTGACACCAAGTAACAAAGACATACACTGTTACCCAGTAACACAGAAACACACTTACACCAAGTAACAAAGACATACACTGATACCAAGTAACACAGACACACACTTACACCAAGTCACACATACACACACTTACACCATGTAACAAAGACATACACTGACAACAAGTAACAAAGACATACACTTACACCAAGTAACACAGACATACACTGACACCAAGTAACAAAGACATACAATTACACCAAGTAACACAGACACACACTGACACCAAGTAACAAAGACATACACTGACACCAAGAATCAAAGACATACACTTACACCAAGTAACACAGACATACACTGACACCATGTAACAAAGACATACACTGACAACAAGTAACAAAGCCATACACTTACACCAAGTAACACAGACATACACTGACACCATGTAACAAAGACATGCACTGATCCCCAGGAACACAGACATACCCTAACGCCAAGTAACAAAGACATACACTGACACCAAGAATCAAAGACATACACTGACAACAAGAAACAAAGACATACATTTACACCAAGTAACACAGACACACACTGACACCCAGTAACACAAACAAACACACACTGACACCCAGTAACATAGAGAAACACTGACACACAGTAACAAAGACATACACGGACACACACTGACACCAAGTAACAAAGACTAACACAGACACACACTGTCACCAAGTAACAAAGACATGCACTGACACCCAGTAACAAAGACATACACTGACACCAAGTCACAAAGACATACACTGATACCCAGTAACACAGACACACACTTCCACCAAGTAATAAAAGACAAACACTGACACCAAGTAACAAAGACATACACTTACACCAAGTAATACAGACATACACTGACACCAAGTAACAAAGACATACACTTACATCAATTCACAAAGACACACACTTACACCAAGTAACACAGACATACACTGACACCAAGTAACAAAGACATACACTGATACCCAGTAACACAGACACACACTTACACCAAGTAACAAAGACATACACATACACCAAGTAACACAGACATATACTGACACCAAGTAACAAAGACATACACTGATACCCAGTAACACAGACACACACTTACATCAAGTAACAAAGACATACACTGACACCAAGTAACAAAGACACACACTTACACCAAGTAACACAGACATACACTGACACCAAGTAACAAAGACATACACTGATACCCAGTAACACAGACACACACTTACATCAAGTAACAAAGACATACACTGACACCAAGTAACAAAGACATACCCTGATACCCAGAAACACAGACACACACTTACAACAAGTACCAAAGACACACAATAAACCAAGTAACACAGACATACACTGACAACAAGTAACAAAGACATGCACTGACACCAAGTAACAAAGATATAAACTGACACACAGTAATAAAGGCATACACTGACACCAAGTCACAAAGACATACACTGATACCCAGTAACACAGACACACACTTACACCAAGTAACAAAGACATACACTGACACCAAGTCGCAAAGACATACACTGACACCAAGTAACAAAGACATACACTGATACCCAGTAACACAGACACACACTTACACCAAGTAACAAAGACATACACTTACACCAAGTAACACAGACATACACTGACACCAAGTAACAAAGACATACAATTACAACAAGTAACAAAGACACGCACTTACACCAAGTAACAGAGACATACACTGACATCAAGTAACAAAGACAGACACTGATACCCAGTAACACAGACGCACACAAACACCAAGTAACAAAGACATACACTGATACCCAGTAACACAGAAACACACTTACATCAAGTAACAAAGACACACAATAAAGCAAGTAACACAGACATACACTGACAACAAGTAACAAAGACATGCACTGACACCAAGTAACAAAGATATAAACTTACACACAGTAACAAAGACATACACTGACACCAAGTCACAAAGACATACACTGATACACAGTAACACAGACACACACTTACACCAAGTAACAAAGACATACAATTACACCAAGTAACAAAGACAAGCACTTACACCAAGTAACACAGACATACACTGACATCAATTAACAAAGACAGAGACGGAAACCCAGTAACACAGATACACACTTACACCAAGTAACAAAGACAGACACTGACACCAAGTAACAAAGACATAAACTGACACCCAGTAACACAGACACACACGACACCAAGTAACAAAGACACATACTGACACCAAGTAACACAGACACACACTGACACCCATTAACAAAGACATACACTGATACCAAGTCACAAAGACATACACTGATACAAAGTAACACAGACACACACTGACACCAAGTAACAAAGGCATACACTTACACCAAGTAACAAAGACATACACTGACACCAAGTAACAAAGACAGACAATTACACCAAGTAACAAAGACATACACTTACACCAAGTATTTTGACATACACTGACACCAAGTAACAAAGACATACACTGATCCCCAGTTACACAGACACACTCATACACCCAGTAACAAAGACATGCACTGACACCAAGTCACAAAGACACACACTGACACCAAGTAACAAAGGCATACACTGACAAAAAGTCACAAAGACATACACTGATACACAGTAACACAGACACACACTTACACCAAGTAACACAGACATACACTGACACCAAGTAACAAAGACATAAACTGATACCAAGTAACACAGACGCACACTTACACCAAGTAACAAAGACAGAGACGGATACCCAGTAACACAGATACACACTTACACCAAGTAACAAAGACAGACACTGACACCAAGTAACAAAGACATAAACTGACACCCAGTAACACAGACACACACGGACACCAAGTAACAAAGACACACACTGACACCAAGTAACACAGACACACACTGACACCCAGTAACAAAGACATACACTGACACCAAGTCACAAAGACATACACTGATACAAAGTAACACAGACACACACTGACACCAAGTAACAAAGGCATACACTTACACCGAGTAACAAAGACATACACTGACACCAAGTAACAAAGACAGACAATTACACCAAGTAACAAAGACATACACTTACACCAAGTATTTTGACATACACTGACACCAAGTAACAAAGACATACACTGATCCACAGTAACACAGACGCACACATACACCCAGTAAAACAGACACACACTTACACCAAGTAACGTAGACATACACTGACACCAAGTAACAAAGACATAAACGTACACCATGTAGCAAAGACGTACACTGACACCAAGTAACAAAGACATACATAGATACCCAGTAACACAGACACGCACTTACACCATGTAACAAAGACATACATTGACACCAAGTCACAAAGACATACATAGATACCCAGTAACACAGACATACACTTACACCAAGTAACACAGACATACACTGACACCAAGTAACAAAGACATACAATTACACCAAGTAACACAGACACACACTGACACCAAGTAACAAAGACATACACTGACACCAAGAATCAAAGACATACACTTACACCAAGTAACACAGACATACACTGACACCATGTAACAAAGACATACACTGACAACAAGTAACAAAGCCATACACTTACACCAAGTAACACAGACATACACTGACACCATGTAACAAAGACATGCACTGATCCCCAGGAACACAGACATACCCTAACGCCAAGTAACAAAGACATACACTGACACCAAGAATCAAAGACATACACTGACAACAAGAAACAAAGACATACATTTACACCAAGTAACACAGACACACACTGACACCCAGTAACACAAACAAACACACACTGACACCCAGTAACATAGAGAAACACTGACACACAGTAACAAAGACATACACGGACACACACTGACACCAAGTAACAAAGACTAACACAGACACACACTGTCACCAAGTAACAAAGACATGCACTGACACCCAGTAACAAAGACATACACTGACACCAAGTCAAAAAGACATACACTGATACCCAGTAACACAGACACACACTTCCACCAAGTAATAAAAGACAAACACTGACACCAAGTAACAAAGACATACACTTACACCAAGTAATACAGACATACACTGACACCAAGTAACAAAGACATACACTTACATCAAGTCACAAAGACACACACTTACACCAAGTAACACAGACATACACTGACACCAAGTAACAAAGACATACACTGACACCAAGTAACAAAGACATACACTGACAACAAGAAACAAAGACATACATTTACACCAAGTAACACAGACACACACTGACACCCAGTAACACAAACACACACTGACACCCAGTAACATAGAGAAACACTGACACACAGTAACAAAGACATACACGGACACACACTGACACCAAGTAACAAAGACTAACACAGACACACACTGTCACCAAGTAACAAAGACATGCACTGACACCCCGTAACAAAGACATACACTGACACCAAGTCACAAAGACATACACTGATACCCAGTAACACAGACACACACTTCCACCAAGTAATAAAAGACAAACACTGACACCAAGTAACAAAGACATACACTTACACCAAGTAATACAGACATACACTGACAGCAAGTAACAAAGACATACACTTACATCAAGTCACAAAGACACACACTTACACCAAGTAACACAGACATACACTGACACCAAGTAACAAAGACATACACTGATACCCAGTAACACAGACACACACTTACACCAAGTAACAAAGACATACAATGACACCATGGAACAAAGACATACACTGACAGCAAGTAATACAGACATACACTGACACCAAGTAACAAAGACATACACTTACATCAAGTCACAAAGACAAACACTTACACCAAGTAACACAGACATACACTGACACCAAGTAACAAAGTCATACACTGACACCAAGAATCAAAGACATACACTTACACCAAGTAACACAGACATACACTGACACCATGTAACAAAGACATGCACTGATACCCAGGAACACAGACATGCACTAGCGCCAAGTAACAAAGACATACACTGACACCAAGAATCAAAGACATACACTGATACCCAGTAACACAGACACACACCTACAACAAGTAACAAAGACATGCACTGACACCCAGTAACAAAGACATACACTGACACCAAGTCACAAAGACGTACACTGATACCCAGTAACACAGACACACACTTACACCAAGTAACAAAGACAAACACTGACACCAAGTAACAAAGACATACACTGACAACAAGAAACAAAGATATACATTTACACCAAGTAACACAGACACACACTGACACCCAGTAACAAAAACAAAAACACACTGACACCCAGTAACATAGAGAAACACTGACACACAGTAACAAAGACATACACGGACACACACTGACACCAAGTAACAAAGACTAACACAGTCACACACTGTAACCAAGTAACAAAGACATGCACTGACACCAAGTAACACAGACATACACTGACACCAAGTAACAAAGACAGACAATTACACCAAGTAACACAGACACACACTGACACCAAGTAACAAAGACAGACAATTACACCAAGTAACACAGACACACATGACACCCAGTAACACAAACAAACACACTGACACCCAGTAACACAGACACACACTGACACCAAGTCACAAAGACACACACTGACACCCAGTAACAAAGACATACACTGACACCAAGTCACAAAGACATACACTGATACCAAGTAACACAGACATACACTGACACCAAGTAACAAAGACATACACTGTTACCCAGTAACACAGATACACACTTACACCAAGTAACAAAGACATACACTGATACCAAGTAACACAGACACACACTGACACCAAGTCACACATACACACACTTACACCATGTAACAAAGACATACACTGACAACAAGTAACAAAGACATACACTTACACCAAGTAACACAGACATACACTGACACCATGTAACAAAGACATGCACTGAAACCCAGGAACACAGACATACACTAACGCCAAGTAACAAAGACATACACTGACACCAAGAATCAAAGACATACACTGATACCCAGTAACACAGACACACACCTACAACAAGTAACAAAGACATGCACTGACACCCAGTAACAAAGACATACACTGACACCAAGTCACAAAGACGTACACTGATACCCAGTAACACAGACACACACTTACACCAAGTAACAAAGACAAACACTGACACCAAGTAACAAAGACATACACTGGCAACAAGAAACAAAGACATACATGTACACCAAGTAACACAGGCACACACTGACACCCAGTAACACAAACAAAAACACACTGACACCCAGTAACATAGAGAAACACTGACACACAGTAACAAAGACATACACGGACACACACTGACACCAAGTAACAAAGACTAACACAGACTCACACTGTCACCAAGTAACAAAGACATGCACTGACACCAAGTAACACAGACATACACTGACACCAAGTAACAAAGACAGACAATTACACCAAGTAACACAGACACACACTGACACCAAGTAACAAAGACAGACAATTACACCAAGTAACACAGACACACACTGACACCCAGTAACACAAACAAACACACTGACACCCAGTAACACAGACACACACTGACACCAAGTCACAAAGACACACACTGACACCCAGTAACAAAGACATACACTGACACCAAGTCACAAAGACATACACTGATACCAAGAAACAGAGACATACACTGACACCAAGTAACAAAGACATACACTGTTACCCAGTAACACAGAAACACACTTACACCAAGTAACAAAGACATACACTGATACCAAGTAACACAGACACACACTTACACCAAGTCACACATACACACACTTACACCATGTAACAAAGACATACACTGACAACAAGTAACAAAGACATACACTTACACCAAGTAACACAGACATACACTGACACCAAGTAACAAAGACATACAATTACACCAAGTAACACAGACACACACTGACACCAAGTAACAAAGACATACACTGACACCAAGAATCAAAGACATACACTTACACCAAGTAACACAGACATACACTGACACCATGTAACAAAGACATACACTGACAACAAGTAACAAAGCCATACACTTACACCAAGTAACACAGACATACACTGACACCATGTAACAAAGACATGCACTGATCCCCAGGAACACAGACATACCCTAACGCCAAGTAACAAAGACATACACTGACACCAAGAATCAAAGACATACACTGACAACAAGAAACAAAGACATACATTTACACCAAGTAACACAGACACACACTGACACCCAGTAACACAAACAAACACACACTGACACCCAGTAACATAGAGAAACACTGACACACAGTAACAAAGACATACACGGACACACACTGACACCAAGTAACAAAGACTAACACAGACACACACTGTCACCAAGTAACAAAGACATGCACTGACACCCAGTAACAAAGACATACACTGACACCAAGTCACAAAGACATACACTGATACCCAGTAACACAGACACACACTTCCACCAAGTAATAAAAGACAAACACTGACACCAAGTAACAAAGACATACACTTACACCAAGTAATACAGACATACACTGACACCAAGTAACAAAGACATACACTTACATCAAGTCACAAAGACACACACTTACACCAAGTAACACAGACATACACTGACACCAAGTAACAAAGACATACACTGATACCCAGTAACACAGACACACACTTACACCAAGTAACAAAGACATACAATGACACCCAGTAACAAAGACACACACTGACACCATGTAACACAGAAATACACTGACACCAAGTAACAAAGACATACACTGACACCAAGTAACAAAGACACACACTTACACCAAGTAACACAGACATACACTGACACCAAGTAACAAAGACATACACTGATACCCAGTAACACAGACACACACTTACACCAAGTAACAAAGACATACACATACACCAAGTAACACAGACATACACTGACACCAAGTAACAAAGACATACACTGATACCCAGTAACACAGACACACACTTACATCAAGTAACAAAGACATACACTGACACCAAGTAACAAAGACACACACTTACACCAAGTAACACAGACATACACTGACACCAAGTAACAAAGACATACACTGATACCCAGTAACACAGACACACACTTACATCAAGTAACAAAGACATACACTGACACCAAGTAACAAAGACATACCCTGATACCCAGAAACACAGACACACACTTACAACAAGTAACAAAGACACACAATAAACCAAGTAACACAGACATACACTGACAACAAGTAACAAAGACATGCACTGACACCAAGTAACAAAGATATAAACTGACACACAGTAATAAAGGCATACACTGACACCAAGTCACAAAGACATACACTGATACCCAGTAACACAGACACACACTTACACCAAGTAACAAAGACATACACTGACACCAAGTCGCAAAGACATACACTGACACCAAGTAACAAAGACATACACTGATACCCAGTAACACAGACACACACTTACACCAAGTAACAAAGACATACACTTACACCAAGTAACACAGACATACACTGACACCAAGTAACAAAGACATACAATTACAACAAGTAACAAAGACATGCACTTACACCAAGTAACAGAGACATACACTGACATCAAGTAACAAAGACAGACACTGATACCCAGTAACACAGACGCACACTAACACCAAGTAACAAAGACATACACTGATACCCAGTAACACAGAAACACACTTACATCAAGTAACAAAGACACACAATAAACCAAGTAACACAGACATACACTGACAACAAGTAACAAAGACATGCACTGACACCAAGTAACAAAGATATAAACTTACACACAGTAACAAAGACATACACTGACACCAAGTCACAAAGACATACACTGATACACAGTAACACAGACACACACTTACACCAAGTAACAAAGACATACAATTACACCAAGTAACAAAGACAAGCACTTACACCAAGTAACACAGACATACACTGACATCAATTAACAAAGACAGAGACGGAAACCCAGTAACACAGATACACACTTACACCAAGTAACAAAGACAGACACTGACACCAAGTAACAAAGACATAAACTGACACCCAGTAACACAGACACACACGACACCAAGTAACAAAGACACATACTGACACCAAGTAACACAGACACACACTGACACCCATTAACAAAGACATACACTGATACCAAGTCACAAAGACATACACTGATACAAAGTAACACAGACACACACTGACACCAAGTAACAAAGGCATACACTTACACCAAGTAACAAAGACATACACTGACACCAAGTAACAAAGACAGACAATTACACCAAGTAACAAAGACATACACTTACACCAAGTATTTTGACATACACTGACACCAAGTAACAAAGACATACACTGATCCCCAGTTACACAGACACACTCATACACCCAGTAACAAAGACATGCACTGACACCAAGTCACAAAGACACACACTGACACCCAGTAACAAAGGCATACACTGACAAAAAGTCACAAAGACATACACTGATATCCAGTAACACAGACACAAACTTACACCAAGTAACACAGACATACAAAGACACCAAGTAACAAAGACATAAACTGATACCAAGTAACACAGACGCACACTTACACCAAGTAACAAAGACAGAGACGGATACCCAGTAACACAGATACACACTTACACCAAGTAACAAAGACAGACACTGACACCAAGTAACAAAGACATAAACTGACACCCAGTAACACAGACACACACGGACACCAAGTAACAAAGACACACACTGACACCAAGTAACACAGACACACACTGACACCCAGTAACAAAGACATACACTGACACCAAGTCACAAAGACATACACTGATACAAAGTAACACAGACACACACTGACACCAAGTAACAAAGGCATACACTTACACCGAGTAACAAAGACATACACTGACACCAAGTAACAAAGACAGACAATTACACCAAGTAACAAAGACATACACTTACACCAAGTATTTTGACATACACTGACACCAAGTAACAAAGACATACACTGATCCCCAGTAACACAGACGCACACATACACCCAGTAAAACAGACACACACTTACACCAAGTAACGTAGACATGCACTGACACCAAGTAACAAAGTCATAAACGTACACCATGTAGCAAAGACGTACACTGACACCAAGTAACAAAGACATACATAGATACCCAGTAACACAGACACGCACTTACACCATGTAACAAAGACATACATTGACACCAAGTCACAAAGACATACACTGATACCCAGTAATACAGACACACACTTACACCAAGTAACACAGTCATACACTGACACCAAGTAACAAAGACATACACTGATACCCAGTAACACAGACGCACACTTACACCAAGTAACAAAGACATACACTGACACCAAGTCACAAAGACACACACTGACAAACATTAACAAATTCATACACTGATACCAAGTATTTTGACATCCACTGATACCAAGTTACAATGACATACACTGATACCCAGTAACACAGACACACACTTACACCAAGTAACAAAGACATGCACTGACACCAAGTCACAAAGACACACACTGATACCCAGTAACACAGGCACACACTTACACCAAGTAACACAGACATACACTGACACCAAGTAACAAAGACATAAACTGATACCTAGTAACACAGACATACACTGACACCAAGTAACAAAGACAGAGACTGATATCCAGTAACACAGATACACACTTACACCAAGTAACAAAGACAGACATTGACACCAAGTTACAAAGACATATACTGACACCCAGTAACACAGACACACAAGGACACCAAGTAACAAAGACACACACTGACACCAAGTAACACAGACACCCACTGACACCAGTAACAAAGACATACACTGACACCAAGTCACAAAGACATGCACTGATACCCAGTAATACAGACACACACTTACACCAAGTAACACAGACATACACTGATACCAAGTAACACAGACACACACTTACACCAAGTAACACAGACATACACAGTTACCAAGTTACAATGACATACACTGATACCCAGCAACACAGACACACACGTACACCAAGTAACAAAGACATGCACTGGCACCAAGTCACATAGACACACACTGACACCCAGTAACAAAGGCATAAACTGACAAAAAGTCACAAAGACATGCACTGATACCCTGTAACACAGACACACACTTACACCAATTAACACAGACATACACTGACACCAAGTAACAAAGACATAAACTGATACCAAGTAACACAGACACACACTTACACCAAGTAACAAAGACATAGACGGAAACCCAGTAACACAGATACACACTTACACCAAGTAACAAAGACAGACACTGACACCAAGTAACAAAGACATAAACTGACACCCAGTAACACAGACACACACGGACACCAAGTAACAAAGACAGACACTGACACCAAGTAACACAGAAACACACTGACACCCATTAACAAAGACATACACTGACACCATGTCACAAAGACATACACTGATACAAAGTAACACAGACACACACTGACACCAAGTAACAAAGGCATACACTTACACCAAGTAACAAAGACATACACTGACACCAAGTAACAAAGACAGACAATTACACCAAGTAACAAAGACATACACTTACACCAAGTATTTTGACATACACTGACACCAAGTAACAAAGACATAAACTGATCCCCAGTAACACAGACACACACATACACCCAGTAACAAAGACATGCACTGACACCAAGTCACAAAGACACACACTGACACCCAGTAACAAAGGCATACACAGACAAAAAGTCACAAAGACATACACTGATATCCAGTAACACAGACACACACTTACACCAAGTAACACAGATATACACTGACACCAAGTAACAAAGACATAAACTGATACCAAGTAACACAGAAACACACTTACACCAAGTAACAAAGACAGAGACGGATACCCAGTAACACAGATACACACTTACACCAAGTAACAAAGACATAAACTGACACCCAGTAACACAGACACACACGGACACCAAGTAACAAAGACACACACTGACACCAAGTAACACAGACACACACTGACACCCAGTAACAAAGACATACACTGACACCAAGTCACAAAGACATACACTGATACAAAGTAACACAGACAAACACTGACACCAAGTAACAAAGGCATACACTTACACCGAGTAACAAAGACATACACTGACACCAAGTAACAAAGACAGACAATTACACCAAGTAACAAAGACATACACTTACACCAAGTATTTTGACATACACTGACACCAAGTAACAAAGACATACACTGATCCCCAGTAACACAGACGCACACATACACCCAGTAACACTGACACACACTTACACCAAGTAACGTAGACATACACTGACACCAAGTAACAAAGACATAAACGTACACCATGTAGCAAAGACGTACACTGACACCAAGTAACAAAGACATACATAGATACCCAGTAACACAGACACGCACTTACACCATGTAACAGAGACATACATTGACACCAAGGCACAAAGACATACACTGATACCCAGTAATACAGACACACACTTACACCAATTAACACAGTCATACACTGACACCAAGTAACGTAGACATACACTGACACCAAGTAACAAAGACATAAACGTACACCATGCAGCAAAGACGTACACTGACACCAAGTAACAAAGACATACATAGATACCCAGTAAAACAGACACGCACTTACACCATGTAACAAAGACATACATTGACACCAAGTAACAAAGACATACACTGATCCCCAGTAACACAGACGCACACATACACCCAGTAACACTGACACACACTTACACCAAGTAACGTAGACATACACTGACACCAAGTAACAAAGACATAAACGTACACCATGTAGCAAAGACGTACACTGACACCAAGTAACAAAGACATACATAGATACCCAGTAACACAGACACGCACTTACACCATGTAACAGAGACATACATTGACACCAAGTCACAAAGACATACACTGATACCCAGTAATACAGACACACACTTACACCAATTAACACAGTCATACACTGACACCAAGTAACGTAGACATACACTGACACCAAGTAACAAAGACATAAACGTACACCATGTAGCAAAGACGTACACTGACACCAAGTAACAAAGACATACATAGATACCCAGTAAAACAGACACGCACTTACACCATGTAACAAAGACATACATTGACACCAAGTCACAAAGACATACACTGATACCCAGTAATACAGACACACACTTACACCAAGTAACACAGTCATATACTGACACCAAGTAACAAAGACATACACTGATACCCAGTAACACAGACGCACACTTACACCAAGTAACAAAGACATACACTGACACCAAGTCACAAAGACACACACTGACAAACATTAACAAATTCATACACTGATACCAAGTATTTTGACATACACTGATACCAAGTTACAATGACATACACTGATACCCAGTAACACAGACACACACTTACACCAAGTAACAAAGACATGCACTGACACCAAGTCACAAAGACACACACTGATACCCAGTAACACAGGCACACACTTACACCAAGTAACACAGACATACACTGACACCAAGTAACAAAGACATAAACTGATACCTAGTAACACAGACACACACTTACACCAAGTAACAAAGACAGAGACTGATATCCAGTAACACAGATACACACTTACACCAAGTAACAAAGACAGAGACTGATATCCAGTAACACAGATACACACTTGCACCAAGTAACAAAGACAGACACTGACACCAAGTTACAAAGACATATACTGACACCCAGTAACACAGACACACAAGGACACCAAGTAACAAAGACACACACTGACACCAAGTAACACAGACACCCACTGACACCAGTAACAAAGACATACACTGACACCATGTCACAAAGACATACACTGATACCCAGTAATACAGACACACACTTACACCAAGTAACACAGACATACACTGATACCAAGTAACACAGACACACACTTACACCAAGTAACACAGTCATACACTGACACCAAGTAACAAAGACATACACTGATACCCAGTAACACAGACGCACACTTACACCAAGTAACAAAGACATACACTGACACCAAGTCACAAAGACACACACTGACAAACAGTAACAAATTCATACACTGACACCAAGTATTTTGACATCCACAGTTACCAAGTTACAATGACATACACTGATACCCAGTAACACAGACACACACGTACACCAAGTAACAAAGACATGCACTGGCACCAAATCACAAAGACACACACTGACACCCAGTAACAAAGGCATAAACTGACAAAAAGTCACAAAGACATGCACTGATACCCTGTAACACAGACACACACTTACACCAAGTAACACAGACATACACTGACACCAAGTAACAAAGACATAAACTGATACCAAGTAACACAGACACACACTTACACCAAGTAACAAAGACAGAGACGGAAACCCAGTAACACAGATACACACTTACACCAAGTAACAAAGACAGACTCTGACACCAAGTAACAAAGACATAAACTGACACCCAGTAACACAGACACACACGGACACCAAGTAACAAAGACACACACTGACACCAAGTAACACAGACACACACTGACACCCATTAACAAAGACATACACTGACACCAAGTCACAAAGACATACACTGATACAAAGTAACACAGACACACACTGACACCAAGTAACAAAGGCATACACTTACACCCAGTAACAAAGACATACACTGACACCAAGTAACAAAGACAGACAATTACACCAAGTAACAAAGACATACACTTACACCAAGTATTTTGACATACACTGACACCAAGTAACAAAGACATACACTGATCCCCAGGAACACAGACACACACATACACCCAGTAACAAAGACATGCACTGACACCAAGTCACAAAGACACACACTGACACCCAGTAACAAAGGCATACACTGACAAAAAGTCACAAAGACATACACTGATATCCAGTAACACAGACACACACTTACACCAAGTAACACAGACATACACTGACACCAATTACAAAGACATAAACTGTTACCAAGTAACACAGACACACACTTACACCAAGTAACAAAGACAGAGACGGATACCCAGTAACACAGATACACACTTACACCAAGTAACAAAGACAGACACTGACACCAAGTAACAAAGACATAAACTGACACCCAGTAACACAGACACACACTGACACCCAGTAACAAAGACATACACTGACACAAAGTCACAAAGACATACACTGATACAAAGTAACACAGACACACACTGACACCAAGTAACAAAGGCATACACTTACACCGAGTAACAAAGACATACACTGACACCAAGTAACAAAGACAGACAATTACACCAAGTAACAAAGACATACACTTACACCAAGTATTTTGACATACACTGACACCAAGTAACAAAGACATACACTGATCCCCAGTAACACAGACGCACACATACACCCAGTAACACAGACACACACTTACACCAAGTAACGTAGACATACACTGACACCAAGTAACAAAGACATAAACGTACACCATGTAGCAAAGACGTACACTGACACCAAATAACAAAGACATACATAGATACCCAGTAACACAGACACGCAGTTACACCATGTAACAAAGACATACATCGACACCAAGTCACAAAGACATACACTGATACCCAGTAATACAGACACACACTTACACCAATTAACACAGTCATACACTGACACCAAGTAACAAAGACATACACTGATACCCAGTAACACAGACACACACTTACACCAAGTAACAAAGACATACACTGACACCAAGTCACAAAGACACACACTGACAAACAGTAACAAAGCCATGCACTGACACCAAGTATGTTGACATCCACTGACACCAAGTTACAATGAAATACACTGATACCCAGGAACACAGACACACACTTACATCAAGTCACAAAGACATACACTGATACCCAGAAACACAGACACACACTTACACCAAGTAACACAGACATCTTCTGACACCAAGTAACAAAGACATAAACTGATACCCAGTAACACAGACACACACTTACACCAAGTAACAAAGACAGAGACTGATACCCAGTAACACACACACACACTTACACCAAGTAACAAAGACATGCAATGATACCAAGTCACAAAGACATACACTGATGCTAGATGAACACAGACACACACTGACACCAAGTAACAAAGACATACACTTACACCAAGTAACAAAGACAAGCACTTACACCAAGTAACAAAGACACACACTTACACCAAGTATTTTGACATCCACTGACACCAAGTAACAAAGACATACACTGATACCAGGGAACACAGACACACATGGACACAAAGTAACAAAGACACAGAATTTCACCAAGTAACACAGACACACACTGATAACCAGTAACACAGACACACACTTACACCAAGTAACACAGACATACACTGACACCAAGTAACAAAGACATACACTGATACCCAGTAACACAGACACACACTTACACCAACTAACAAAGACATGCTCTGACACCAAGTCACAAAGACATACACTGACACCCAGTAACAAAGACATACACTGACACAATGTCACAAAGACATACACTGATACCCAATAACACAGACACACACTTGCACCAAGTAACACAGACATACACTGACACCAAGTAACAAAGACATAAACTGATACCCAGTAACACAGACACACACTGACACCAAGTAACAAAGACAGAGACTAATACCCAGTAACACACACACACACACTTACACCAAGTAACAAAGACATACACTGACACCAAGTAACAAAGACATAAACTGACACCCAGTAACACAGACACACACGGACAACAAGTAACAAAGACACACACTGACACCAAGTAACACAGACACACACTGACACCCAGTAACAAAGACATACACTGATAACAAGTAACAAAGACATACATTGATACCAAGTCACGAAGACAAGCACTGATACCCAGTAACACAGACACACACTGACACCAAGTAACAAAGACATACACTGACACCAAGTAACAAAGACATACACTTACACCAAGTATTTTGAGATACACTGACACCAAGTAACAAAGACATACACTGATACCCAGTAACGCAGACACACACTAACAACCAGTAACAAAGACATGCACTGATACCAAGTCACAAAGACATACACTGATGCTAGAGGAACACAGACACACACTGACACCAAGTAACAAAGACATACACTTACACCAATTAACAAAGACAAGCACTTACACCAAGTCATAAAGACACACACTGACACCCAGTAACAAAGACATACACTGACACCAATTCTCAAAGACATACACTGATATCGAGTAACACAGACACACACTTACACCAAGTAACACAGACATACACTGACACCAAGTAACAAAGACATGCACTGATACCCAGTAACACAGACACACACTTACACCAAGTAACAAAGACAGACACTGATACCCAGTAACACAGACATACACTTACACCAAGTAACTAAGACATACACTGACACCCAGTAAGAAAGACATACACTGACACCCAGTAACAAAGACACACACGGTCACCAAGTAACATAGACACACACATACACCAAGTAACACAGACATACACTGATACCAAGTAACAAAGACACACACTTACACCAAGTAACAAAGATATACACTGACAACAAGTAACAAAGACACACACTGACACCCAGTAACACAGACACACACTCACACCAAGTAACACAGACATACACTGACACGAAGTAACAAAGACATACACTGATACCTTGTAACACAGACACACACTTACACCGGGTAACACAGACATACACTGACACCAAGTAACAAAGACATACACTGATACCCAGGAACACAGACACACACTTACACCAAGTAACACAGACATACATTAACGCCAAGTAACACAGACATACACTGACACCAAGTAACAAAGACATACAATTGCACCAAGGAACAAAGACACACACTTACACCAAGTAACAAAGACAGACACTGATACCCAGTAACACAGACACATACATACACCAAGTAACAAAGACATACACTGACACCAAGTAACAAAGACATACAATTACACCAAGTAACAAAGACATGCACTGACACCCAGTAACACAGACACACACGGACACCAAGTAACAAAGGCACACACTTACACCAAGTAACACATACACACACTGACACCCAGTAGCACAGACACACACTTACACAAGGTAACACAGATTTACACTGACAGCAAGTAACAAAGACATACACTGATACCCAGGAACACAGACGCACACTTACACCAAGTAACACAGACACACACTAACACCAAGTAACACAGACATACTCTGACACCAAGTAACAAAGACATACAATTACACCAAGTAACAAAGACACACACTTGCACCAAGTAACAAAGACAGACACTGATACCCAGTAACACAGACACACACTTACACCAAGTAACAAAGACATAAACTGACACCAAGTAACAGAAACAAACGCACACTGACACCCAGTAACACAGAGAAACACTAATAAACAGTAACAAAGACATACACTGACACCAAGTCACAAAGACATACACTGATACCAAGTCACAAAGACATACACTGACACCAAGTAACAAAGACATACACTTACACCAAGTAACAAAGACAGGCAATTACACCAATTAACAAAGACATACACCTACACCAAGTATTTTGACATACACTGACACCAAGTAACAAAGACATACACTGACAACAAGTCACAAAGACAAACACTGACACCCAGTAACAAAGACATACACTGACATCAAGTCACAAAGACATACACTGATACCAAGTCACAAAGACATACACTGACACCAAGTAACAAAGACATACACTGACACCAAGTAACAAAGACATACACTTACACCAAGTAACAAAGACAGGCAATTACACCAATTAACAAAGACATACACCTACACCAAGTATTTTGACATACACTGACACCAAGTAACAAAGACATAAACTGATACCCAGTAACACAGACACACACTGACACCAAGTAACAAAGACAGAGACTAATACCCAGTAACACACACACACACACTTACACCAAGTAACAAAGACATACACTGACACCAAGTAACAAAGACATAAACTGACACCCAGTAACACAGACACACACGGACAACAAGTAACAAAGACACACACTGACACCAAGTAACACAGACACACACTGACACCCAGTAACAAAGACATACACTGATAACAAGTAACAAAGACATACATTGATACCAAGTCACGAAGACAAGCACTGATACCCAGTAACACAGACACACACTGACACCAAGTAACAAAGACATATACTGACACCAAGTAACAAAGACATACACTTACACCAAGTATTTTGACATACACTGACACCAAGTAACAAAGACATACACTGATACCCAGTAACGCAGACACACACTAACACCCAGTAACAAAGACATGCACTGATACCAAGTCACAAAGACATACACTGATGCTAGAGGAACACAGACACACACTGACACCAAGTAACAAAGACATACACTTACACCAATTAACAAAGACAAGCACTTACACCAAGTCACAAAGACACACACTGACACCCAGTAACAAAGACATACACTGACACCAATTCTCAAAGACATACACTGATATCGAGTAACACAGACACACACTTACACCAAGTAACACAGACATACACTGACACCAAGTAACAAAGACATGCACTGATACCCAGTAACACAGACACACACTTACACCAAGTAACAAAGACAGACACTGATACCCAGTAACACAGACATACACTTACACCAAGTAACTAAGACATACACTGACACCCAGTAACAAAGACATACACTGACACCCAGTAACAAAGACACACACGGTCACCAAGTAACATAGACACACACATACACCAAGTAACACAGACATACACTGATACCAAGTAACAAAGACACACACTTACACCAAGTAACAAAGATATACACTGACAACAAGTAACAAAGACATGCACTGACACCCAGTAAGACAGACACACACTTACAACAAGTAACACATACACACACTGACACCCAGTAACACAGACACACACTTACACCAAGTAACACAGACATACACTGACACGAAGTAACAAAGACATACACTGATACCTTGTAACACAGACACACACTTACACCGGGTAACACAGACATACACTGACACCAAGTAACAAAGACATACACTGATACCCAGGAACACAGACACACACTTACACCAAGTAACACAGACATACATTAACACCAAGTAACACAGACATACACTGACACCAAGTAACAAAGACATACAATTGCACCAAGGAACAAAGACACACACTTACACCAAGTAACAAAGACAGACACTGATACCCAGTAACACAGACACACACATACACCAAGTAACAAAGACATACACTGACACCAAGTAACAAAGACATACAATTACACCAAGTAACAAAGACATGCACTGACACCCTGTAACACAGACACACACGGACACCAAGTAACAAAGGCACACACTTACACCAAGTAACACATACACACACTGACACCCAGTAGCACAGACACACACTTACACAAGGTAACACAGATTTACACTGACAGCAAGTAACAAAGACATACACTGATACCCAGGAACACAGACGCACACTTACACCAAGTAACACAGACACACACTAACACCAAGTAACACAGACATACACTGACACCAACTAACAAAGACATACAATTACACCAAGTAACAAAGACACACACTTACACCAAGTAACAAAGACAGACACTGATACCCAGTAACACAGACACACACTTACACCAAGTAACAAAGACATAAACTGACACCAAGTAACAGAAACAAACGCACACTGACACCCAGTAACACAGAGAAACACTAATAAACAGTAACAAAGACATACACTGACACCAAGTCACAAAGACATACACTGATACCAAGTCACAAAGACATACACTGACACCAAGTAACAAAGACATACACTGACACCAAGTAACAAAGACATACACTTACACCAAGTAACAAAGACAGGCAATTACACCAATTAACAAAGACATACACCTACACCAAGTATTTTGACATACACTGACACCAAGTAACAAAGACATACACTGACAACAAGTCACAAAGACAAACACTGACACCCAGTAACAAAGACATACACTGACATCAAGTCACAAAGACATACACTGATACCAAGTCACAAAGACATACACTGACACCAAGTAACAAAGACATACACTGACACCAAGTAACAAAGACATACACTTACACCAAGTAACAAAGACAGGCAATTACACCAATTAACAAAGACATACACCTACACCAAGTATTTTGACATACACTTACACCAAGTAACAAAGACAGACACTGATACCCAGTAACACAGACACACACTTACACCAAGTAACAAAGACATAAACTGACACCAAGTAACAGAAACAAACGCAAACTGACACCCAGTAACACAGAGAAACACTAATAAACAGTAACAAAGACATACACTGATGCCCAGTAACACAGACACACACTGACACCAAGTAACAAAGACATACACTGACACCAAGTAACAAAGACATACACTTACACCAAGTAACAAAGTCACACACTTACACCAAGTAACACAGACATACACTGACACCGAGTCACAAAGACACACACTGACACCAAGTAACACAGACATACACTGACACCAAGTAACAAAGACATGCACTGATACCCAGTAACACAGACACACACTTACACGAGTAACAAAGACTGACACAGATACCCAGTAACACAGACATACACTTACACCAAGTAACAAAGACATACACTGACACCCAGTAACAAAGACATACACTGACACCGAGTAACACAGACACACACGGTCACCAAGTTACAAAGACACACACTTACACCAAGTAACACAGACATACATGAAACCAAGTCACAAAGACATACACTGATGCCCAGTAACACAGACACACACTTACACCAAGTAACAAAGACAGACAATGATACCCAGTAACACAGACAGACACTTACACCAAGTAACAAAGACATACACTGACACCCAGTAACAAAGACATACACTGACACCCAGTAACACAGACACACACGGACACCAAGTAACAAAGACACAGACTTACACCAAGTAACACAGACATGCACTGACACCAAGTAACAATGACATACACTGACACCAAGTAACACAGACATACACTGACACCAAGTAACAAAGACATACAATTACACCAAGTAACAAAGACACACACTTACACCAAGTAACAGAGATATACACTGACAACAAGTAACAAAGACATGCACTGACACCCAGTAAGACAGACACACACTTACACCAAGTAACACATACACACACTGACACCCAGTAACACTGACACACACTTACACCAAGTAACACAGACATACACTGACACGAAGTAACAAAGACATACACTGATACCCAGTAACACAGACACACACTTACACCGGGTAACACAGACATACAATGACACCAAGTAACAAAGACATACACTGATAACCAGTAACACCGACACACACTTGCACCAAGTAACAAAGACATACACTGACACCCAGTAACAAAGACATACACTGACACCCAGTAACACAGACACACACGGACACCAGGTAACAAAGACAGAGACTTACACCAAGTAACACAGACACACACCGACACCCAGTAACACAGACACACTCTTACACCCATTAACACAGACACACACGGACAGCAAGTAACAAAGACACACAATTACACCAAGTAACACAGACACACACTGACACCCAGTAACACAAACAAACACACTGACACCATGTAACACAGACATACACTGACACCAAGTAACAAAGACATACACTGATACCAAGTAACACAGGCACACACTGACACCAAGTAACAAAGACACAGACTTACACCAAGTAACACAGACATGCACTGACACCAAGTAACAATGACATACACTGACACCAAGTAACACAGACATACACTGACACCAAGTAACAAAGACATACAATTACACCAAGTAACAAAGACACACACTTACTCCAAGTAACAGAGATATACACTGACAACAAGTAACAAAGACATGCACTGACACCCAGTAAGACAGACACACACTTACACCAAGTAACACATACACACACTGACACCCAGTAACACTGACACACACTTACACCAAGTAACACAGACATACACTGACACGAAGTAACAAAGACATACACTGATACCCAGTAACACAGACACACACTTACACCGGGTAACACAGACATACAATGACACCAAGTAACAAAGACATACACTGATAACCAGTAACACCGACACACACTTGCACCAAGTAACAAAGACATACACTGACACCCAGTAACAAAGACATACACTGACACCCAGTAACACAGACACACACGGACACCAGGTAACAAAGACAGAGACTTACACCAAGTAACACAGACACACACCGACACCCAGTAACACAGACACACTCTTACACCCATTAACACAGACACACACGGACAGCAAGTAACAAAGACACACAATTACACCAAGTAACACAGACACACACTGACACCCAGTAACACAAACAAACACACTGACACCATGTAACACAGACATACACTGACACCAAGTAACAAAGACATACACTGATACCAAGTAACACAGGCACACACTGACACACAGTAACAAAGACATACACTGATACCTAGTCACAAAGACATACACTGATACCCAGTAACACAAACAAACACACGGACACCCAGTAACAAAGACATACATTGATACCAAGTCACAAAGACATACACTGATACCCAGAAACACAGACACACACTTACACCAAGTAACACAGACATACACTGACACCCAATAACACAGACACAAACTTACACCAAGTCACAAAGACACACACTTACACCAAGTAACAAAGACAGACACTGATACCCAGTAACACAGACACACACTTACAACAAGTAACAAAGACATACACTGACACCAAGTAACAGAAACAAACGCACACTGACACCCAGTAACACAGAGAAACACTAATAAACAGTAACAAAGACATACACTGACACCAAGTCACAAAGACATACACTGATACCAAGTCACAAAGACATACACTGACACCAAGTAACAAAGACATACACTTGCACCAAGTAACAAAGACAGGCAATTACACCAAGTAACAAAGACATACACCTACACCAAGTATTTTGACATACACTGACACCAAGTAACAAAGACATGCACTGATACCCAGTAACACTGACACACACTTACACCAAGTAACAAAGACATACACTGACAACAAGTCACAAAGACATACACTGACACCCAGTAACAAAGTCACACACTTACACCAAGTAACACAGACATACACTGACACCAAGTAACAAAGACAGACAATTACACCAAGTAACAAAGTCTTTCACTTACACCAAGTATTTTGGCATACACTGACACCAAGTAACAAAGACATGCACTGATACCCAGTGACACAGACACCCACTTACGCAAGTAACAAAGACAGACACAGACACCCAGTAACACAGACATACACTTACACAAAGTAACAAAGACATACACTGACACCCAGTAACAAAGACATACACTGACACCCAGTAACACAGACACACACGGTCACCAAGTTACAAAGACACACACTTACACCAAGTAACACAGACATACATGAAACCAAGTAACAAAGACATACACTGATGCCCAGTAACACAGACACACACTTATACCAAGTAACAAAGACAGACACTGATACCCAGTAACACAGACAGACACTTACACCAAGTAACAAAGACATACACTTACACGAAGTAACACAGACACACACTGACACCAAGTAACAAAGACATACACTATCACCAAGTAACAGAGACATACACTTACACCAAGTAACAAAGACACACACATACACCAAGTAAGACAGACATACACTGACACCAAGTAACAAAGACAGACAATTACACCAAGTAACAAAGACTTTCACTTACACCAAGTATTTTGGCATACACTGACACCAAGTCACAAAGACACACACTGACACCCAGTAACAAAGACATGCACTTACACCAATTCTCAAAGACATACACTGATACCCAGTAACACAGACACACACTTACACCAAGTAACACAGACATACACTGACACCAAGTAACAAATACATGCACTGATACCCAGTAACACAGACACACACTTACACCAAGTAACAAGGACAGACACTGATACCCAGTAACACAGACATACACTTACACCAAGTAACAAAGACATACACTGACACCCAGTAACAAAGACATACACTGACACCAAGTAACACAGACACACACGGTCACCAAGTAACATAGACACACACATACACCAAGTAACACAGACATAGACTTACACCATGTAACAAAGACATACACTGACGCCCAGTAACACAGAAACACACTTACACCAAGTAACAAAGACAGACACTGATACCCAGTAACACAGACACACACTTAAACCAAGTAACAAAGACAAACACTGACACCCAGTAACAAAGACATACACTGACACCCAGTAACACAGACACACACGGACACCAAGTAACAAAGACACAGACTTACACCAAGCAACACAGACATGCACTGACACCAAGTAACAAAGACATACACTGATACCCTGGAGCACAGACACACACTTACACCAAGTAACAATGACATACACTGACACCAAGTAACACAGACATACACTGACACCAAGTAACAAAGACATACAATTACACCAAGTAACAAAGACACACACTTACACCAAGTAACAGAGATATACACTGACAACAAGTAACAAAGACATGCACTGACACCCAGTAAGACAGACACACACTTACACCAAGTAACACATACACACACTGACACCCAGTAACACTGACACACACTTACACCAAGTAACACAGACATACACTGACACGAAGTAACAAAGACATACACTGATACCCAGTAACACAGACACACACTTACACCGGGTAACACAGACATACAATGACACCAAGTAACAAAGACATACACTGATAACCAGTAACACCGACACACACTTGCACCAAGTAACAAAGACATACACTGACACCCAGTAACAAAGACATACACTGACACCCAGTAACACAGACACACACGGACACCAGGTAACAAAGACAGAGACTTACACCAAGTAACACAGACACACACCGACACCCAGTAACACAGACACACTCTTACACCCATTAACACAGACACACACGGACAGCAAGTAACAAAGACACACAATTACAACAAGTAACACAGACACACACTGACACCCAGTAGCACAAACAAACACACTGACACCATGTAACACAGACATACACTGACACCAAGTAACAAAGACATACACTGATACCAAGTAACACAGGCACACACTGACACACAGTAACAAAGACATACACTGATACCTAGTCACAAAGACATACACTGATACCCAGTAACACAAACAAACACACTGACACCCAGTAACAAAGACATACATTGATACCAAGTCACAAAGACATACACTGATACCCAGAAACACAGACACACACTTACACCAAGTAACACAGACATACACAGACACCCAATAACACAGACACAAACTTACACCAAGTAACAAAGACACACACTTACACCAAGTAACACAGACATGCACTGACACCCAGTAAACAGACACACATGGACACCAAGTAAGAAAGACATACACATACACCAAGTAACACAGACACACACGGACACCAGGTAACACAGACAAAAACTTACACCAAGTAACACAGACATACACTGACACCAAGTAACAAAGACATACACTGATACCCAGTATCACAGACACACACTTACACCAAGTAACAAAGACATACACTGACACCAAGTAACAAAGACATACACCGATACCCAGGAACACAGACACACACTTACACCAATTAACACAGACACACACTTACACCAAGTAACAAAGACATACACTTACACCAATTAACACAGACATACACTGACACAAAGTAACAAAGACACACACTTACACCAAGTAACAAAGACAGACACTGATCCCCAGTAATACAGACACACAATTGCACCAAGTAACAAAGACATACACTGACACCCAGTAACACAAACAAACACACACTGACACCCAGTAACACAGATAAACACTAATAAACAGTAACAAAGACATACACTGACACCAAATAACACAGACACACACTGACACCCAGTAACAAAGACATACACTGACACCAAATCACAAAGACCTACACTGATACCAGTCACAAAGACATACACTGATACCCAAAATACAGACACACACTGACACCAATTAACAAAGACATACACTGACACCAAGTAACAAAGACATACACTTACACCAAGTCACAAAGACAGACAATTACACCAAGTAACAAAGACATACACTTACACCAAGTATTTTGACATACACTGACACCAAGTAACAAAGACATACACTGATACCCAGTAACACAGACACACATTGACACCAAGTAACAAAGACATACACTGACACCAAGTCACAAAGACACACACTGACACCCAGGAACAAAGACATAAACTGACACCAAGTCACAAAGACATACATTGATACCCAGTAACACATACACACACTTACACCAAGTAACACAGACATACACTGAAACCCAGTAACAAAGACACACACTTACACCAAGTAACAAAGACATACACTGACACCAAGTCAAAAAGACATACACTGATACCAAGTCACAAAGACATACACTGATGCCCAGTAACACAGACACACACTGATACCCAGTAACAAAGACATACACTGATACCAAGTAACACAGGCACACACTGACACACAGTAACAAAGACATACACTGATACCTAGTCACAAAGACATACACTGATACCCAGTAACACAAACAAACACACTGACACCCAGTAACAAAGACATACATTGATACCAAGTCACAAAGACATACACTGATACCCAGAAACACAGACACACACTTACACCAAGTAACACAGACATACACTGACACCCAGGAACACAGACACAAACTTACACCAAGTAACAAAGACACACACTTACACCAAGTAACACAGACATACACTGACACCCAGTAACACTGACACACACTTACATCAAGTAACACAGACACACACAAACACCCAGTAACACAGACACACACTTACACCAAGAAACACAGACATACACTGATACCAAGTAACAAAGACATACACTTACACCAAGTAACACAGAGAGACAATTACACCAAGTAACAAAGACATACACTTACACCAAGCATTTTGACATACACTGACACCAAGTATTTTGACATACACTGACACCAAGTAACAAAGACATACACTGATACCCAGTAACACAGACACACACTTACACCAAGTAACAAAGACATACACTGACACCAAGTCACAAAGACACACACTGACACCCAGTAACAAAGACATACACTGACAACAAGTCACCAAGACATACATTGATACCCAGTAACACAGACACAAACTTACACCAAGTAACAAAGACAGACACTGATACCCAGTAACACAGACACACACCCACAGCAAGTAAGAAAGACATACACTGACACCCAGTAACAAAGACACACACTGACCAAGTAACAAAGACATACACTGACACCAAGTAACAAAGACATACACTGATACCCAGTAACAAAGACAGAAACTGACACCAAGTCACAAAGACTTACATTGATACCCAGTAACACAGACACACACTGACACCCAGGAACACAGACACAAACTTACACCAAGTAACAAAGACACACACTTACACCATGTAACACAGACATACACTGACACCCAGTAACACTGACACACACTTACATCAAGTAACACAGACACACACAAACACCCAGTAACACAGACACACACTTACACCAAGAAACACAGACATACACTGATACCAAGTAACAATGACATACACTTACACCAAGTAACACAGAGAGACAATTACACCAAGTAACAAAGACATACACTTACACCAAGCATTTTGACATACACTGACACCAAGTATTTTGACATACACCAAGTACACCAAGTAACAAAGACATACACTGATACCCAGTAACACAGACACACACTTACACCAAGTAACAAAGACATACACTGACACCAAGTCACAAAGACACACACTGACACCCAGTAACAAAGACATACACTGACAACAAGTCACCAAGACATACATTGATACCCAGTAACACAGACTCAAACTTACACCAAGTAACAAAGACAGACACTGATACCCAGTAACACAGACACACACCCACAGCAAGTAAGAAAGACATACACTGACACCCAGTAACAAAGACACACACTGACCAAGTAACAAAGACATACACTGACACCAAGTAACAAAGACATACACTGATACCCAGTAACAAAGACAGAAACTGACACCAAGTCACAAAGACTTACACTGATACCCAGTAAGACAGACACACACTTACACCAAGTAACACAGACATACACTGACACCCAGTAACTCAGACACACACTTACATCAAGTAACACAGACACACACTGACACCCAGTAACATAGACAGACACTTACACCAAGTAACACAGACATACACTGAATCCAAGTAACAAAGACATACACTGATACCCAGTAACACAGACACACACTTACACCAAGTAACACAGACATACACTGACACCAAGTAACAAAGACATACACTGATACCCAGGAACACAGACACACACTTAGACCAAGTAACACAGACACACACTTACACCAAGTAACAAAGACATGCACTTACACCAAGTAACACAGACTAACACTGACACCAAGTAACAAAGACATACAATTAAACCAAGTAACAAAGACAATCACTTACACCAAGTAACACAGATATACACTGACACCAAGTAACAAAGACATGCACTGACACCCAGTAACTCAGACAAACATGGACAGCAAGTAACAAAGACACACACATACACCAAGTAACACAGACACACACTGACACCAGGTAACACAGACAAAAACTTACACCAAGTAACACAGACATACACTGACACCAAATCACAAAGACCTACACTGATACCAAGTCACAAAGACATACACTGATACCCAAAATACAGACACACACTGACACCAATTAACAAAGACATACACTGACACCAAGTAACAAAGACATACACTTACACCAAGTCACAAAGACAGACAATTACACCAAGTAACAAAGACATACACTTACACCAAGTAACACAGACACACACTGACACCAGGTAACACAGACACAAACTTACACCAAGTAACACAGACATACACTGACACCAAGTAACAAAGACATACACTGATACCCAGTAACACAGACACACACTTACACCAAGTAACAAAGACATACACTGACACAAAGTAACAAAGACATACACCGATACCCAGGAACACAGACACACACTTACACCAATTAACACAGACACACACTTACACCAAGTAACAAAGACATACACTTACACCAATTAACACAGACATACACTGACACAAAGTAACAAAGACACACAATTACACCAAGTAACAAAGACAGACACTGATCCCCAGTAATACAGACACAAACTTGCACCAAGTAACAAAGACATACACTGACACCCAGTAACACAAACAAACACACACTGACACCCAGTAACACAGATAAACACTAATAAACAGTAACAAAGACATACACTGACACCAAGTAACACAGACATACACTGACACCCAGTAACACTGACACACACTTACATCAAGAAACACAGACATACACTGACACCAAGTAACAAAGACATACACTGATACCAAGTAACAAAGACATACACTTACACCAAGTAACACAGAGAGACAATTACACCAAGTAACAAAGACATACACTTACACCAAGCATTTTGACATACACTGACACCAAGTATTTTGACATACACTGACACCAAGTCACAAAGACACACACTGACACCCAGTAACAAAGACATACACTGACAACAAGTCACCAAGACATACATTGATACCCAGTAACACAGACACAAACTTACACCAAGTAACAAAGACAGACACTGATACCCAGTAACACAGACACACACCCACAGCAAGTAAGAAAGAGATACACTGACACCCAGTAACAAAGACACACACTGACCAAGTAACAAAGACATACACTGACACCAAGTAACAAAGACATACACTGATACCCAGTAACAAAGACAGAAACTGACACCAAGTCACAAAGACTTACACTGATACCCAGTAACACAGACACACACTTACACCAAGTAACACAGACATACACTGACACCCAGTAACACAGACACACACTTACATCAAGTAACACAGACACACACTGACACCCAGTAACACAGACAGACACTTACACCAAGTAACACAGACATACACTGAAACCAAGTAACAAAGACATACACTGATACCCAGTAACACAGACACACACTTACACCAAGTAACACAGACATACACTGACACCAAGTAACAAAGACATACACTGATACCCAGGAACACAGACACACACTTAGACCAAGTAACACAGACACACACTTACACCAAGTAACAAAGACATACACTTACACCAAGTAACACAGACTAACACTGACACCAAGTAACAAAGACATACAATTAAACCAAGTAACAAAGACAATCACTTACACCAAGTAACACAGATATACACTGACACCAAGTAACAAAGACATGCACTGACACCCAGTAACACAGACACACATGGACACCAAGTAACAAAGACACACACATACACCAAGTAACACAGACACACACTGACACCAGGTAACACAGACAAAAACTTACACGAAGTAACACAGACATACACTGACACCAAATCACAAAGACCTACACTGATACCAAGTCACAAAGACATACACTGATACCCAAAATACAGACACACACTGACACCAATTAACAAAGACATACACTGACACCAAGTAACAAAGACATACACTTACACCAAGTCACAAAGACAGACAATTACACCAAGTAACAAAGACATACACTTACACCAAGTAACACAGACACACACTGACACCAGGTAACACAGACACAAACTTACACCAAGTAACACAGATATACACTGACACCAAGTAACAAAGACATACACTGATACCCAGTAACACAGACACACACTTACACCAAGTAACAAAGACATACACTGACACCAAGTAACAAAGACATACACCGATACCCAGGAACACAGACACACACTTACACCAATTAACACAGACACACACTTACACCAAGTAACAAAGACATACACTTACACCAATTAACACAGACATACACTGACACAAAGTAACAAAGACACAAACTTACACCAAGTAACAAAGACAGACACTGATCCCCAGTAATACAGACACAAACTTGCACCAAGTAACAAAGACATACACTGACACCCAGTAACACAAACAAACACACACTGACACCCAGTAACACAGATAAACACTAATAAACAGTAACAAAGACATACACTGACACCAAGTAACTCAGACACACACTTACACCCAGTAACAAAGACATACACTGACACCAAATCACAAAGACCTACACTGATACCAGTCACAAAGACATACACTGATACCCAAAATACAGACACACACTGACACCAATTAACAAAGACATACACTGACACCAAGTAACAAAGACATACACTTACACCAAGTCACAAAGACAGACATTTACACCAAGTAACAAAGACATACACTTACACCAAGTATTTTGACATACACTGACACCAAGTAACAAAGACATACACTGATACCCAGTAACACAGACACACATTGACACCAAGTAACAAAGACATACACTGACACCAAGTCACAAAGACACACACTGACACCCAGGAACAAAGACATAAACTGACACCAAGTCACAAAGACATACACTGATACCCAGTAACATAGACACACACTTACACCAAGTAACACAGACATACACTGAAACCCAGTAACAAAGACACACACTTACACCAAGTAACAAAGACATACACTGACACCAAGTCAAAAAGACATACACTGATACCAAGTCACAAAGACATACACTGATGCCCAGTAACACAGACACACACTGACACCAAGTAAAAAGACATACACTGACACCAAGTAACAAAGACACACACTTACACCAAGTAACACAGACATACACTGACACCAAGTAACAAAGAAAGACAATTACACCAAGTAACAAAGACATACACTTACACCAAGTATTTTGACATACACTGACACCAAGTCACAAAGACACACACTGACACCCAGTAACAAATACATGCACTGACAACAATTCACAAAGACATACACTGATACCCAGTAACACAGACACACACTTACACCCAGTAACAAAGACACACACTGACACCAAGTCACAAAGACCTACACTGATACCAAGTCACAAAGACATACACTGATACCCAAAATACAGACACACACTGACACCAATTAACAAAGACATACACTGACACCAAGTAACAAAGACATACACTTACACCAAGTCACAAAGACAGACATTTACACCAAGTAACAAAGACATACACTTACACCAAGTATTTTGACATACACTGACACCAAGTAACAAAGACATACACTGATACCCAGTAACACAGACACACATTGACACCAAGTAACAAAGACATACACTGACACCAAGTCACAAAGACACACACTGACACCCAGGAACAAAGACATAAACTGACACCAAGTCACAAAGACATACACTGATACCCAGTAACATAGACACACACTTACACCAAGTAACACAGACATACACTGAAACCCAGTAACAAAGACACACACTTACACCAAGTAACAAAGACATACACTGACACCAAGTCAAAAAGACATACACTGATACCAAGTCACAAAGACATACACTGATGCCCAGTAACACAGACACACACTGACACCAAGTAAAAAGACATACACTGACACCAAGTAACAAAGACACACACTTACACCAAGTAACACAGACATACACTGACACCAAGTAACAAAGAAAGACAATTACACCAAGTAACAAAGACATACACTTACACCAAGTATTTTGACATACACTGACACCAAGTCACAAAGACACACACTGACACCCAGTAACAAATACATGCACTGACAACAATTCACAAAGACATACACTGATACCCAGTAACACAGACACACACTTACACCCAGTAACAAAGACACACACTGACACCAAGTCACAAAGACCTACACTGATACCAAGTCACAAAGACATACACTGATACCCAAAATACAGACACACACTGACACCAATTAACAAAGACATACACTGACACCAAGTAACAAAGACATACACTTACACCAAGTCACAAAGACAGACAATTACACCAAGTAACAACGACATACACTTACACCAAGTACTTTGACATACACTGACACCAAGTAACAAAGACATACACTGATACCCAGTAACACAGACACACACTGACACCAAGTAACAAAGACATACACTGACACCAAGTCACAAAGACACACACTGACACCCAGGAACAAAGACATAAACTGACACCAAGTCACAAAGACATACACTGATACCCAGTAACACAGACACACACTTACACCAAGTAACACAGACATACACTGAAACCCAGTAACACAGACACACACTTACACCAAGTACCAAAGACATACACTGACACCAAGTCAAAAAGACATACACTGATACCAAGTCACAAAGACATACACTGATGCCCAGTAACACAGACACACACTGACACCAAGTAACAAAGACATACACTGACACCAAGTAACAAAGACACACACTTACACCAAGTAACACAGACATACACTGACACCAAGTAACAAAGAAAGACAATTACACCAAATAACAAAGACATACACTTACACCAAGTATTTTGACATACACTGACACCAAGTCACAAAGACACAAACTGACACCCAGTAACAAAGACATGCACTGACACCAATTCACAAAGACATACACTGATACCCAGTAACACAGACACACACTTACACCAAGTAACACAGACATACATTGACACCAAGTAACAAAGACATGCACTGATACCCAGTAACACAGACACACACGTACACCAAGTAACAAAGACATACACTGACACCATGTCACACAGACGCACACTGATACCAAGTCAGAAAGACATACACTGACACGCAGTAACAAAGACACACACTGACACCAAGTAACAAAGACATACACTGACACCCAGTAACACAAACAAACACACACTGACAACCAGTAACACAGACAAACACTAATAAACAGCAACAAAGACATATACTGACACCAAGTAACACAGACACACACTTACACCCAGTAACAAAGACATACACTGACACCAAGTAACAAAGACATCCACTGATGCCCAGTAACACAGACACACACTGACACCAATTACAAAGACATACACTGACACCAAGTAACAAAGACATACCCTTACACCAAGTAACAAAGACAGAAAATTACACCAAGTAACAAAGACATACACTTACACCAAGTATTTTGACATACACTGACACCAAGTAACGAAGACATACACTGATACCCAGTAACACAGACACACACTGACACCAAGTAACAAAGGCATACACTGACAAAAAGTCACAAAGACATACACTGATATCCAGTAACACAGACACACACTTACACCAAGTAACACAGACATACACTGACACCAAGTAACAAAGACATGCACTGATACCCAGTAACACAGACACACACGTACACCAGGTAACAAAGACATACACTGACACCATGTCACACAGACACACACTGATACCAAGTCAGAAAGACATACACTGACACGCAGTAACAAAGACACACACTGACACCAAGTAACAAAGACATACACTGACACCCAGTAACACAAACAAACACACACTGACAACCAGTAACACAGACAAACACTAATAAACAGCAACAAAGACATATGCTGACACCAAGTAACACAGACACACACTTACACCCAGTAACAAAGACATACACTGACACCAAGTAACAAAGACATCCACTGATGCCCAGTAACACAGACAAACACTGACACCAATCACAAAGACATACACTGACACCAAGTAACAAAGACATACACTTACACCAAGTAACAAAGACAGACAATTACACCAAGTAACAAAGACATACACTTACACCAAGTATTTTGACATACACTGACACCAAGTAACGAAGACATACACTGATACCCAGTAACACAGACACACACTGACACCAAGTAACAAAGACATGCACTGACACCAAGTCACAAAGACACACAGTGATACCCAGTAACAAAGACATAAACTGACACCAAGTCACAAAGACATGCACTGATACCCAGTAACACAGACACACACTTACACCAAGTAACAAAGACATACACTGACACCAAGTCACAAAGAAATACACTGATACCAAGTCACAAAGACATACACTGACACCCAGTAAGAAAGACAGACACTGACACCAAGTCACAAAGACACACACTGACACCCAGTAACAAAGACATACACTGACACCAAGTCACAAAGACATACACTGATACCCAGTAACACAGACACACACATACATCAAGTAACACAGACATACACTGACACCAAGTATCAAAGACATGCACTGATACCCAGTAACACAGAGACACACTTACACGAAGTAACAAAGACATACACTGACACCAAGACACACAGACACACACTGATAACAAGTCACAAAGACATACACTGACACCCAGTAACAAAGACACACACTGACACACAGTAACAAAGACATACACTGACACCAAGAAACAAAGACACACACTGACACCAAGTAACAAAGACATACACTTACACCAAGTAACAAAGACAGACAATTACACCAAGTAACAAAGACATACACTTGCACCAAGTATTTTGACATACTCTTGCACCAAGTAACAAAGACATACACTGACACCCAGTAACTAAGACATGCAATGACACCAAATCACAAAGACATACACTGTTCCCCAGCAACAAAGACATACACTGACACCCAGTAACATAGACGCACAGTTACACCAAGTAACAAAGACATACAATGACACCAAGTCACAAAGACATACACTGATACCCAGTAACAAAGACATACATTGATACCCGGTAACACAGACACACACTGACACCCAGTAACACAGACGCACACTTACACCAAGTAACAAAGACATACACTTACACCAAGTAACACAGACATACACTTACACCAATTATTTTGACACACACTTACACCAAGTAACAAAGACATACACTGACACCCAGTTACAAAGAAATCCACTGACACCAAGTAACAAAGATATACACTGATAAACAGTAACACAGACATACACTTACACCAAGTAACAGAGACATACACTTACATCAAGTCACAAAGACACACACTGACACCCAGTAACAAAGACATACACTGACACCAAGTAACAAAGACATGCACTGATACCCAGCAACACAGATACACTCTTACACCAAGTAACACAGACATACACTGACACCAAGTAACAAAGACAGACAATTACACAAAGTAGCAAAGACATACACTTACACCAAGTACTTTGACAGACACTGACACCAAGTAACAAAGACATACACTGATACCCAATAACACAGACACACACATACACCAAGTAACAAAGACGTCCACTGGCACCAAGTCACAAAGACACACACTGACACCCAGTAACAACGACATACACTGACACCAAGTAACAAAGACATACACTGATATCCAGTAACACAGACGCACACTTACACCAAGTAACAAAGACATACACTGACACCAAGTCACAAAGACATACACTGATACCCAGTAACAAAGACAGACACTGATACCCAGTAACACAGAGGCACACTTACACCAAGTAACAAAGACATACACTTACACCAAGTAAAAAAGACATACACTGGCACCCAGTAACAAAGACATCCACTGACAACAAGTCACAAAGACATAAACTGACACCAAGTCACAAAGACACACACTGACACCCAGTAACAAAGACATACACTGATACCCAGTAACAAAGACATACACTGACACCAAGTAACAAAGACATACACTGACACCCAGTAACAAAGACATACACTGACACCCAGTAACACAGACACACACGGACACCAAGTAACAAAGACACACACTTACACCAAGTAACAGAGACACACACTGACACCCAGTAACACAAACAAACACACTGACACCAAGTAACACAGACATACACGGACACCAAGTAACAAAGACACACACTGACACCAAGTAACACAGTCACACACTGATACCCAGTTACACAAACAAACACACTGACACCAAGTCACAAAGACATACACTGATACCAAGTAACACAGACGTACACTGTCACCAAGTAACAAAGACATACACTGATACCCAGTAACACAGGCACACACTGGGGGTGGTGGGGGTGTGCACATTGGCGCAATGGTTAGCACCGCAGCCTCACAGCTCCAGGGACCGGGGTTCGATTCTGGGTACTGCCTGTGCGGAGTTTGCAAGTTCTCCCTGTGTCTGCGTGGGTTTCCTCCGGGTGCTCCGGTTTCCTCCCACATGCCAAAGACTTGCAGGTTGATAGGTTAACTGGCCATCATAAATTGCCCCGAGTATAGGTAGGTGGTAGGGAAATATATAGGGACAGGTGGGGATGTGATAGGAATGCGGAATTAGTGTAGGATTAGTATAAATGGGTGGTTGATTGTCGGCACTGACTCGGTGGGACGAAGGGCCTGTTAAAGTGCTGTCTCTCTAAACTAAACTAAATACTGACACCTAGTGTCACAGACATACACTGACACCAAGTAACAAAGACATACACTTACACCAAGTAACAAAGACAGACAATTACACCAAGTAACAAAGACATCCACTTGCACCAAGTATTTTGACATACTCTTGCACCAAGTAACCAAGACATACACTGACACCCAGTAACTAAGACATGCAATGACACCAAGTCACAAAGACATACACTGATACCCAGTAACAAAGACATACACTGATACCCAGTAACATAGACGCACAGTTACACCAAGTAACAAAGACATACAATGACACCAAGTCACAAAGACATACACTGATACCCAGTAACAAAGACATACATTGATACCCGGTAACACAGACACACACTGACACCCAGTTAGAAACTCACAATGACCCCCAGTAAACAGACACACACTGACCCCCAGTAACACAGACGCACACGTACACCAAGTAACAAAGACTTACACTTACACCAAGTAACACAGACGTACACTTACACCAATTATTTTGACACACACTTACACCAAGTAACAAAGACGTACACTTACACCAAGTCACAAAGACACACACTGACACCCAGTAACAAAGACATACACTGACACCAAGTAACAAAGAAATGCACTGATACCCAGTAACACAGATACACTCTTACACCAAGTAACACAGACATACACTGACACCAAGTAACAAAGACAGACAATTACACCAAGTAGCAAAGACATACACTTACACCAAGTACTTTGACAGACACTGACACCAAGTAACAAAGACATACACTGATACCCAATAACACAGACACACACATACACCAAGTAACAAAGACGTACACTGGCACCAAGTCACAAAGATACACACTGACACGCAGTAACAACGACATACACTGACACCAAGTAACAAAGACATACACTGATATCCAGTAACACAGACGCACACTTACACAAAGTAACGAAGACATACACTGACACCAAGTCACAAAGACATACAATGATACCCAGTAACAAAGACAGACACTGATACCCAGTAACACAGAGGCACACTTACACCAAGTAACAAAGACATACACTTACACCAAGTAAAAAAGACATACACTGGCACCCAGTAACAAAGACATCCACTGACAACAAGTCACAAAGACATAAACTGACACCAAGTCACAAAGACACACACTGACACCCAGTAACAAAGACATACACTGATACCCAGTAACAAAGACATACACTGACACCAAGTAACAAAGACATACACTGATACCCAGTAACAAAGACATACACTGACACCAAGTAACAAAGACATACACTTACACCAAGTAACAGAGACATACACTGGCACCCAGTAACAAAGACATCCACTGACAACAAGTCACAAAGACATAAACTGACACCAAGTAACAAAGAAATACACTGATACCCAGTACCACAGACACACTCTGACACCAAGTAACAAAGACATACACTGACAACAAGTCACAAAGACACACACTGACACCCAGTAACAAAGACATACACTGATACCCAGTAACAAAGACATACACTGATACCCAGTAACACAGACATACATTTACACCAAGTAACACAGACATACACTTACACCAAGTAACACAGACATACAATTACACCAAGTAACAAAGACAGACAATTACACCAAGTAACAAAGACATACACTTAAACCAAGTATTTTGACATAATCTTGCACCAAGGAACAAAGACATACACTGATACCCAGTAACACAGACGCACACTTACACCAAGTAACAAAGACATACACTGATACCCAGTAACAAAGAAATCCACTGACACCAAGTAACAAAGACATACACTGATACACAGTAACACAGACATACACTTTCACCAAGTAACAAAGACATACACTGACACCAAGTAACAAAAACATGCACTGATACCCAGTAACACAGACACACTCTTACACCAAGTAACAAAGACATACACTGACACCAAGTCACAAAGACATACACTGATTCCCAGTAACAAAGACATACACTGACACCAAGTAACAAAGACGTGCACTGATACCCAGTAACACAGATACACTCTTACACCAAGTAACACAGACATACACTGACACCAAGTAACAAAGACAGACAATTACACCAAGTAGCAAAGACATACACTTACACCAAGTACTTTGACAGACACTGACACCAAGTAACAAAGACATACACTGATACCCAATAACACAGACACACACATACACCAAGTAACAAAGACGTACACTGGCACCAAGTCACAAAGACACACACTGACACCCAGTAACAACGACATACACTGACACCAAGTAACAAAGACATACACTGATACCCAGTAACACAGACGCACACTTACACCAAGTACTTTGACAGACACTGACACCAAGTAACAAAGACATACACTGATACCCAATAACACAGACACACACATACACCAAGTAACAAAGACGTACACTGGCACCAAGTCACAAAGACACACACTGACACCCAGTAACAACGACATACACTGACACCAAGTCACAAAGACATATCCTGAATACCAGTAACAAAGACAGACTCTGATACCCAGTAACACAGAGACAAACTTACACCAAGTAACAAAGACATGCACTTACACCAAGTAACAAAGACATACACTGGCACCCAGGAACAAAGACATCCACTGACAACAAGTCACAAAGACATAAACTGACACCAAGTAACATAGAAATACACTGATACCCAGTAACACAGACACACTCTGACACCAAGTAACAAAGACATACTCTGACACCAAGTCACAAAGACACACACTGACACCCAATAACAAAGACATACACTGATACCCAGTAACAAAGACATACACTGATACCCAGTAACACAGACCTACACTTACTCCAAGTAACAAAGACACACGCAGATACCCAGTAACACAGACACACACTTACACAAAGTAACAAAGACATACTCTGACACCCAGTAACAAAGACATGCGCTGACACCCAGTAACACGGACACCAAGTAACAAAGACAGACACTTACACCAAGTAACACAGACACACACTGACACCCAGTAAGACAAACAAACAAACTGACACCCAGTAACACAGACACACACTGACACCAAGTAACAAAGACATGCACTGACACCCAGTATCACAGATACACACTGGGCGGCACAGTGGCGCAGTGGTTAGCACTGCAGCCTCACAGCTCCAGGGACCCGGGTTCGATTCTGGGTACTGCCTGTGCGGAGTTTGCAAGTTCTCCCTGTGTCTGCGTGGGTTTCCTCCGGGTGCTCCGGTTTCCTACCACATGCCAAAGACTTGCAGGTTAGTAGGTTAATTGGCCATTATAAATTTCCCCTAGTATAGGTATGTGGTCGGGAAATATATAGGGACCTGTGGGGATGTTATTGGAATATGGGATTCGTGTAGGATTAGTATAAATTGTTGGTTGATGGTCGGCACAGACTCGGTGGGCCGAAGGGCCTGTTTCAGTGCTGCATCTCGAAACTAAACTAAATACTGACACCTAGTGTCACAGATACACACTGACACCCAGTAACACGCACTGATACACAGTAACACAGACATGCACTGATACCCAGTAACACAGACACACACTGACACCAAGTAACAAAGACATACACTTACAACAAGTAACAAAGTCACATACTTACACCAAGTAACACAGACATACACTTACACCAAGTAACCAAGACAGACAATTACACGAAGTAACAAAGACATAGACTTACACCAAGTATTTTGACATACTATTGCACCAAGTAACAAAGACCAACACTGACACCCAGTTACTAAGACATACAATGACACCAAGTCACAAAGACATACACTCAAACAGAGTAACACAGACTCACACTTTCACCAAGTAACAAAGACATACAATGACACCAAGTCACAAAGACATACACTGATACCCAGTAACAAAGACATCCATTGATACCCGGTAACACAGACAAACACTGACACCCAGTTAGAAACACACAATGCCCCCCAGTAAACAGACACACACTGACCCCCAGTAACACAGACGCACACTTGCACCAAGTAACAAAGACATACACTGACACCCAGTAACAAAGACACACACTGACACCCAGTAACAAAGACATACACTGACACCAAGTAACAAAGACATGCACTGATACCCAGTAACACAGACACAATCTTACACCAATTCACAAATACACACACTGACACCCAGTAACAAAGACATACACTGACACCAAGTCACAAAGACATACACTGATTCCCAGTAACAAAGACATACACTGACACCAAGTAACAAAGACATGCACTGATACCCAGTAACACAGATACATTCTTACACCAAGTAACACAGACATACACTGACACCAAGTAACAAAGACAGACAATTACACCAAGTAGCAGGACATACACTTACACCAAGTACTTTGACATACACTGACACCAAGTCACAAAGACACACACTGACACCCAGTAACAAGACATACACTGACACCAAGTAACAAAGACATACACTGATACCCAGTAACACAGACGCACACTTCCACCAAGTAACAAAGACATACACTGACACCAAGTCACAAAGACATACACTGATACCCAGTAACAAAGACAGACACTGATACCCAGTAACACAGACGCACACTTACACCAAGTAACAAAGACATACACTTACACCAAGTAACAAAGACATACACTGGCACCCAGTAACAAAGACATCCACTGACACCAAGTAACAAAGACATACACTGACACCAAGTCACAAAGACAAACACTGACACCCAGTAACAAAGACATACACTGATACCCAGTAACAAAGACAAACACTGATACCCAGTAACACAGACATACACTTACTCCAAGTAACAAAGACACACACTGATACCCAGTAACACAGACACACACTTACACCAAGTAACAAATACATACACTGACACGCAGTAACAAAGACATGCACTGACACCCAGTAACACAGACACACACGGACACCAAGTAACAAAGACAGACACTTATACCAAGTAACACAGAGACACACTGACACCCAGTAAGACAAACAAACAAACTGACACCCAGTAACACAGACACACACTGACACCAAGGAACAAAGACATACACTGACACGCAGTATCACAGATACACACTGAGCGGCACAGTGGTGCAGTGGTTAGCACTGCAGCCTCACAGCTCCAGGGACCCGGGTTCGATTCTGGGTACTGCCTGTGCGGAGTTTGCAAGTTCTCCCTGTGTCTGCGTGGGTTTCCTCCGGGTGCTCCGGTTTCCTACCACATTCCAAAGACTTGCAGGTTGGTAGGTTAATTGGCCATTATAAATTGCCCCTAGTATAGGTATGTGGTCGGGTAATATATAGGGACCGGTGGGGATGTTATTGGAATATGGGATTCGTGTAGAATTAGTATAAATTGTTGCTTGATGGTCGGCACAGACTCGGTGGGCCGAAGGGCCTGTTTCAGTGCTGCATCTCGAAACTAAACTAAATACTGACACCTAGTGTCACACATATGCACTGACACCCAGTAACACGCACTGATACACAGTAACACAGACAGACACTGATACCCAGTAACACAGACACACACTGACACCAAGTAACAAAGACATACACTTACAACAAGTAACAAAGACACATACTTACACCAAGTAACACAGACATACACTGACACCAAGTAACAAAAACATACACTTGCACCAAGTAACAAAGACAGACAATTACACCAAGTAACAAAGACAAAAACTGACACCCAGTAACTAAGACATACAATGACACCAAGTCACAAAGACATACACTGAAACCCAGTAACACGGACGCACACTTACACCAAGTAACAAAGAAATACAATGAAACCAAGTCACAAAGACATATACTGATCCCCAGTAACAAAGACATCCATTGATACCCGGTAACACAGACACACACTGACACCCAGTTAGAAACACACAATGCCCCCCAGTAAACAGACACACACTGACCCGCAGTAACACAGACGCACACTTACACCAAGTAACAAAGACATACACTGACACCCAGTAACAAAGACACACTCTTACACCAAGTAACAAAGACATACACTGACACCAATTCACAAAGACACACACTGACACCCAGTAACAAAGACATACACTGACACCAAGTCACAAAGACATACACTGATTCCCAGTAACAAAGACATACACTGATACCCAGTAACACAGACGCACACTTACACCAAGTAACAAATACATACACTTACACCAAGTATTTTGACATACACTGACACCAAGTAACAAAGACATACACTGATACCCAGTAACACAGACACACACTTGCACCAAGTAACAAAGACATACACTGACACAAAGTCACAAAGACACACACTGACACCCAGTAACAAAGAAATACACTGAAACAAAGGCACAAAGACGTACACTGATACCAAGTCACAAAGAAATACACTGATACCCAGTAACGCAGACACACACTGACACCAAGTAACAAAGACATGCACTGACACCAAGTAACAAAGACACACACTTACACCAAGTAACAAAGACAGACAATTACACCAAGTAACAAAGACATAGACTTACACCAAGTATTTTGACACACACTGACACCAAGTAACAAAGACATGCACTGATACCCAGTAACAATGACACACACTTACGCCAAGTAACAAAGACATGCACTGACATCAAGTCACAAAGACACACACGGACACCCAGTAACAAAGACATACACTGACATCAAGTCACAAAGACATACACTGATACCCAGTAACACAGACACACAGTTACTCCATGTAACACAGACATACACTGACACCCTGTAACACAGACACACACTTACACTAAGTAACAAAGACATACACTGACACCCAGTAACAAAGACATACATTGACACCCAGTAAAACAGACACACACGGACACCAAGTAACAAAGACACACACTTACACCAAGTAACACAGACACACACTGACACCCCGTAACACAGAGAACCACTGATACACAGGAACAAAGACATACACTGACACCAAGTAACACAAACACACACTGACACCCAGTAACAATGACATACACTGACAACAGGTCACAGAGACATACACTAATACCAAGTCACAAAGACATACACTGATACCCAGTAACACAGACACACACTGACACCAAGTAACAAAGACATACACTGACACCAAGTCACAAAGGCATACACTGACACAAAGTAACAAAGACAGACACTTACACCAAGTATTTTGACATACACTGACACCAAGGAACAAAGACATACACTGATACCCAGTAACACAGACACACACTTACACCCAGTAACAATGACATACACTGACAACAAGTCACAAAGACACACTCTGATACCTAGTCACAAAGACATACACTGACACCAAGTCACAAAGACATACACTGATACAGACTAACTCTGACACACACTTACACCAAGTAACAAAGACAGACACTGACACCCAGTAATACAGACACACACTTACACCAAGTCACAAAGACACACACTGACACCCAGTAACAAAGACAGACACTTACACAAAGTAACAAAGACATACAATGACACCAAGTAAAAAAGACAGACACTGACACCAAGTAACAAAGACATACACTTACAACAAGTAACAAAGACATACACTGACACCAAGTAACAAAGACACACACTTCCACCAAGTAACACGGACATACACTGACACCAAGTAACAAAGACATACGCTGATACCCAGTAACACAGACACACACTGACACCAAGTAACAAAGACAGACACTGACACCCAGTAATACAGACAACACTTACACCACGTCACAAAGACACACACTGACACCCAGTAACAAAGACAGACACTGATACCCAGTAACACAGACACGCACTTACACCAAGTAACAAAGAAAGACACTGACATCCAGTAACACAGACACACACTTACACCAAGTCACAATGACACACACTGAAACCCAGTAACAAAGACATACACTGACACCCAGTAACAAAGACACACACTGACACCAAGTAACAAAGACATACACTGATACCCAGTAACACAGACACACACTTACACCAAGTCACAAAGACACACACTGACACCCAGTAACAAAGACATACACTGACACCCAGTAACAAAGACACACACTGACACCAAGTAACAAATACATACACTGATACCCAGTAACACAGACACACAATTACACCAAGTAACAAAGACATACACTGAAACCAAGTAACAAAGACACACACTTACACCAAGTAACACAGACACACACTGACACCCAGTAACGCAGACACACACTTACACCAAGTAACAAAGACATTCACTGACACCAAGTAACAAGGACATACATTGATACCCAGTAACACAGGCACGCAGTTACACCAAGTAACACAGACATACAGTGACACCAAGTAGCAAAGACAGGCAATTACACCAAGTAACAAAGACATACACTTACACCAAGTATTTTGACATACACTGACACCAAGTAACAAAGACATACACTGATACCCAGTAACACAGACACACACTTACACAAAGTAACAAGGCATACACTGACACCAAGTCACAAAGACACACACTGACACATAGTAACAAAGACATACACTGAAACCAAGTCACTAAGACATACACTGATACCCAGTAACACAGACGCACACTTACACCAAGTAACACAGACATAGACTGACACCAAGTAACAAAGACAGACACTGACACCAAGTAACACAGACATACACTGACACCAAGTAACAAAGACATACACTGATAACCAGTAACACAGACACACGCTTACACCAGTAACAAAGACAGACTCTGATACCCAGTAACACAGACACACACTTACACCAAGTAACAAAGACATACCCTGACACCCAGTAACAAAGTCATACACTGACACCCAGTAACACAGACACACACGGACACCAAGTAACAAAAGCACACACTTACACCAAGTAACATAGACACACACTGACACCCAGTAAAACAGACACACACTTACACCAAGTAACATAGACATACACTGACACCAAGTAACAAAGACAGACACTGACACCCAGTAACACAGACACACACGGACACCAAGTAACAAAAGCACACACTTACACCAAGTAACATAGACACACACTGACACCCAGTAAAACAGACACACACTTACACCAAGTAACAAAGACATACATTGACACCCAATAACAAAGACATGCACTGACACCCAGTAATGCAGACACACACGGACACCAAGTAACAAAGACACACACATACACCAATTAACACAGACACACACTGACACCCTGTAACACAAACAAACACACTGAAAGCAAGTAACACAGACATACGCTGACACCAAGTAACAAAGACATACACTGATACCCAGTAACACAGGCACACACTGTGGGGAGTGGGGCACATTGGCGCAGTGGTTAGCACCGCAGCCTCACTGCTCCAGGGACCCGGGTTCGATTCTGTGTACTGCCTGTGCGGAGTTTGCAAGTTCTCCCTGTGTCTGCGTGAGATTCCTCCGGGTGCTCCGGTCTCCTCCCACATGCCAAAGACTTGCAGGTTGATAGGTTAATTGGCCATCATAAATTGCCCCTAGTATAGGTAGGTGGTAGGGAAATATATAGGGACAGGTGGGGATGCGATAGGAATACGGGATAAGTGTAGGATTAGCTGAAATGGGAGGTTGATGGTCGGCACAGTCTCGGTGGGCCGAAGGGACTGTTTAAGGGCAGTATCTCTAAACTAAACTAAATTCTGACACCTAGTGTCACAGATACACACTGACACCCATTAACACAAACAAACACACACTGACACCCCGTAACACAGAGAACCACTGATACACAGGAACAAAGACATACGCTGACACCAAGGAACAAAGGCATACACTGACACCAAGTAACAAAGACAGACACTTACACCAAGTATTTTGACATACACTGACACCAAGGAACGAAGACATACACTGATACCCAGTAACACAGACACACACTTACACCAAGTTACAAAGACATACACTGACATCAAGTCACAAAGACACACAATGACACCCAATAACAAAGACATACACTGACACTAAGTAACAAAGACATACACTGATACAGAGTAACACAGACACACACTTACACCAAGTAACAAAGACATACACTGACACCCAGTAACACAGACACACACGGACTCCAAGTAACAAAGACACACACTTACACCAAGTAACACAGAAACACACTGACACCCAGTAACACAGACACACACTTGCACCAACTAACACAGACATACACTGACACCAAGTGACAAAGACATACTCTGATACCCAGTAACAAAGTCACACACTTACACCAAGTACCACAGACATACACTGACACCAAGAATCAAAGACATACATTGACACCAAGTAACAAAGACATACACTTACACCAAGTAACAAAGACACACACTTACACCAAGTAACCCAGACATACACTGAAACCAACTAACAAAGACAGACAATTGCTCCAAGTAACAAAGACATACACTTACACCAAGTATTTTGACATACACTGACACCAAGTAAAAAAGACATACACTGATGCCCAGTAGCACAGACACACACTTACACCAAGTAACAAAGTCATGCACTGACACCAAGTCACAAAGAAACAATCTGACTCCCAGTAACAAAGACATACACTGAAACCAAGTCACAAAGACATACACTGATACCCAGTAACACGGACACCCACTTACCCCAAGTAACACAGACATACACAGACACCAAGTAACAAAGACATACACTGATACCCAGTAACACAGACACACACTTACACCAAGTAACAAAGGCAGACACTGATACCCAGTAACACAGACAAACGCACTGACACCAATTGACACAGACATACACTTTCACCAAGTAACAAAGACATACACTGACACCAAGTAAGACAGACACACACATACAGCAAGTAACACAAACACACACTTACACCAAGTAACAAAGACATACACTGACAGCAAGTAACAAAGACACACACTTACACCAAGTAACACAGACATAGACTGACACCAAGTAAGAAAGACATACACTTACACCAAGCAACACAGACATGCACTGACACCAAGTAACAAAGACATACACTGATACCCAGTAACACAGACACACGCTTACACCAAGTAACAAAGACAGACACTGATACCCAGTAACACAGACACACACCTACACCAAGTAACAAAGACATACATTGACACCCAGTAACAAAGTCATACACTGACACCCAGTAACACAGATACACACGGACACCAAGTAACAAAGACACACACTTACACCAAGTAACACAGACACACACTGACACCCAGTAACACAGACACACACTTACACCAAGTAACAAAGACATACACTGACACCAAGTAACACAGACATACATTGATACCCAGTAACACAGGCACACACATACACCAAGTAACACAGACATACACTGACACCAAGTAACAAAGACATACACTGACACCAAGTAATAAAGTCATACTCTTACATCAAGTACCAAAGAGACACACTTACACCAAGTAACCCGGACAGACAATTACACCAAGTAACAAAGACAGACAATTACACCAAGTAACAAAGACATACACTTACACCAAGTATTTGACATACACTGACACCAAGTAACAAAGACATAAACTTACACCACGTCACAAAGACACACACTTACACCAAGCAACACAGACATACACTGACACCAAGTAAAAAAGACATACACTGACACCCAGTAACACAGACATACACATACACCAAGTAACGACGACATACACTGACACCAAGTAACAAAGACATACACTGATACCCAGTAACACAGACACACACTTACACCAGTAACAAAGACACACACTTACACCAAGTAACACAGACATACACTGACACCAAGTAACAAAGACATACACTGACACCAAGTAACAAAGACATAAATTGACACCCAGTAACAAAGACATACACTGACACAAATTCACAAAGACATTGAGTGACACCCAGTAACAAAGACATGCACTGACACCAAGTAACAAAGACATACACTGATACCCAGTAACACAGACACACACTTACACCAAGTAACAAAGACATACACTGACACCAAGTAACAAAGACATACACTTACACCAAGTAACACAGACATACACTGACACCAAGTAACAAAGACATACAATTACACCAAGTAACAAAGACACACACTTACACCAAGTAACACAGACATACACTGACACCAAGTAACAAAGACATACACTGTTACTCAGTAACACAGACAGACACTTACACCTAGTAACAAAGACATACACTGATACCAAGTAACACAGACACACACTTACACCAAGTAACACAAACACTCACTTAAAACAAGTAACAAAGACATATACTGACACCAAGTAACAAAGACATACAATTACACCAAGTGACAAAGACATACACTGATACCCAGTAACACAGACGGACACTTACACCAAGTAACAAACACATACACTGACACCAAGTAACAAAGACATACACTTACACCACGTAACACAGACATACACTGACACCAAGTAACAAAGACATACAATTACTCCAAGTAACAAAGGCACACACTTACACCAAGTAACACAGACATACACTGACACCATGTAACAAAGACAGACACTGATACCCAGTAACACAGACATACACTGACACCAAATAACAAAGACATACACTGACACCAAGAAACAAAGACATACACTGATACCCAGTAACACAGACACACACTTACACCATGTATCAAAGACATACACTGACACCCAATAACAAAGACATACACTGACACCAAGTCACAAAGACATACACTGATACCCAGTAACACAGACACACACTTACACCAAGTGACAAAGACATCCACTGAAATCAAGAAACAAAGACATACACTTACACCAAGTGACAAAGACATCCACTGAAATCAAGAAACAAAGACATACACTTACACCAAGTAACACAGACACACACTGACTCCCAGTAACACAAACAAACACACACTGACACCCAGTAACATAGAGAAACACTGACACACAGGAACAAAGACATACAAAGACAGACACTGACACCAAGTAACAAAGACTAACAGAGACACACACTGACAACAAGTCACAAAGACATAGACTGACACCCAGTAACAAAGACATGCACTGACACCAAGTCACAAAGACATACACTGATACCCAGTAACACAGACACACACTTCCACAAAGTAACAAAGACAAACACTGACACCAAGTAACAAAGACATAAACTTACACCAAGTAACAAAGACACACCCTGACACCCAGTAACACAGACATACACATACACCAAGTAACGACGACATACACTGACACCAAGTAACAAAGACATACACTGATACCCAGTAACACAGACACACACTAACACCAAGTAACAAAGACACACACTTGCACCAAGTAACACAGACATACACTAACACCAAGTAACCAAGACATACACTGACACCAAGTAACAAAGACATAAACTGACACCCAGTAACAAAGACATACACTGACATAAATTCACAAAGACATACAGTGACACCCAGTAACAAAGACATACACTGATACCAAGTAACAAAGACATACACTTACACCAAGTAACAAAGACACACACTTACGCCAAGTAACACAGACATACACTGTCACCATGTAGCAAAGACATTCACTGATACCCAGTAACACAGACACACACTTACACCAAGTAACAAAGATATACACTGATACAGAGTAACACAGACACACACTTACACCAAGTACAAAGACTTACACTGACACCAAGTAACAAAGACATACACTGACACCAAGTCACAAAGACAGACACTGACACACGGTAACAAAGACAAACACTGACACCAAGTAACGAAGACAGACACTGACACCCAGTAACAAAGCCAGACACTGACACCAAGTCACAAAGACATACACTGACACCAAGTAACAAAGACATACACTTACACCAAGTAACTCAGACATACAATGACACCAAGTAACAAAGACATACAATTACACCAAGTAACAAAGACACACACTTACACCAAGTAACACAGACATACACTGACACCAAGTAACAAAGACATACACTTTTACCCAGTAACACAGACACACAATTACACCATGTAACAAAAACATACACTGATACCAAATAACACAGGCACACACTTGCACCAAGTAACAACGTCACACACTGACACCAAGTAACGCAGACAAATACTGCCACCAAGTAACAAAGACATAAACTGACACCCAGTAACAAAGACATACACTGACACAAAGTCACAAAGACGTACAGTGACACCCAGTAACAAAGACATACACTGACACCAAGTCACAAAGACGTACACTGACACCAAGTAACAAAGACATACACTGATACCCAGTCACACAGACACACACTTATACCAAGTAACAAAGACATACATTGACACCAAGTAACAAAGACATACACTTACACCAAGTAACACAGACATACACTGACACCAAGTAACAAAGACATACAATTACACCAATTAACAAAGACACACACTTCAACCAAGTAACACAGACATAAACTGACACCAAGTAACAAAGACATACACTGTTACCCCGTAACACAGATACACACTTACACCAAGTAACAAAGACATGCACTGTTACCGAGTAACACAGACACACAATTACACCAAGTAACACAAACACTCACTTACACCAAATAACAAAGACATACACTGACACCAAGTAACAAAGACATACAATTACACCAATTAACAAAGACACACACTTACACCAAGTAACAAAGAAATACACTGACACCAAGTAACAAAGACATACAATTACACCAAGGAACAAAGACACACACTTACACCAAGTAACACAGATATACACTGTCACCATGTAGCAAAGACATTCACTTACACCAAGTAACACAGACATACACTGGCACCAAGTAACAAAGACATACAATTACACCAAGGAACAAAGACACACACTTCCACCAAGTAACACAGAGATACACTGTCACCATGTAGCAAAGACATTCACTGATACCCAGTAACACAGACACACACATACACCAAGTAACAAAGATATACACTGATACCCAGTAACACAGACACACACTTACACCAAGTAACAAAGACTTACACCGAAACCAAGTAACAAAGGCATACACTGACACCAAGTCACAAAGACAGACACTGACACACAGTAACAAAGACAAACACTGACACCAAGTAACGAAGACACACACTGACACCCAGTAACAAAGACATACACTGACACCAAGTAACAAAGACATACAATTACACCAATTAACAAAGACACACACTTACACCAAGTAACAAAGAAATACACTGACACCAAGTAACAAAGACATACAATTACACCAAGGAACAAAGACACACACTTACACCAAGTAACACAGATATACACTGTCACCATGTAGCAAAGACATTCACTTACACCAAGTAACACAGACATACACTGGCACCAAGTACAAAGACATACAATTACACCAAGGAACAAAGACACACACTTCCACCAAGTAACACAGACATACACTGTCACCATGTAGCAAAGACATTCACTGATACCCAGTAACACAGACACACACATACACCAAGTAACAAAGATATACACTGATACCCAGTAACACAGACACACACTTACACCAAGTAACAAAGACATACACCGAAACCAAGTAACAAAGGCATACACTGACACCAAGTCACAAAGACAGACACTGACACACAGTAACAAAGACAAACACTGACACCAAGTAACGAAGACACACACTGACACCCAGTAACAAAGACATACAATGACACCAAGTAACAAAGACATACAATTACACAAAGTAACAAAGACACACACTTGCACAAGTAACACAAACATGCACTGACAGCAAGTAACAAAGACATACACTGTAACCCAGTAACATAGACACACACTTACACCAAGTAACAAAGACATACACTGATACCAAGAAACAAAGACACACACTTACACCAAGTAACACAGACATACTCTGACACCAAGTAACAAAGACATACACTGATACCCAGTAACACAGATACACACTGGGTGGCACATTGGCACAGTGGTTAGCAGCCTCACAGCTCCAGGGACCCGGGCTCGATTCTGGGTACAGCCTGTGCGGAGTTTGCAAGTTCTCCCTGTGTCTGCGTGGGTTTCCACTGGGTGCTCCGGGTTCCTACCACATGCCAAAGACTTGCAGGTTGATAGAATAATTGGCCATCATAAATTGCTCCTAGTATAGGCAGGTGGTCGGGAAATATATAGGGACAGGTGGGGATGTGATAGGAATACGGGATTAGTGTAGGATTAGTATAAATGGGTGGTTGATGGTCGGCACAGACTCGGTGGGCCGAAGGGCCTGTGAAAGTGCTGTATCTCGAAACTAAACTATATACTGACACCTAGTGTCACAGATGCACACTGACACCCAGTAACACAAACAAACACACACTGACAACCAGTAACACAGAGAAAGACTGATAAACAGTAACAAAGACATACACTGTCACCAAGTCACAAAGACGTACACTGATACCAAGTCACAAAGACATACACTGACACCAAGTAACAAAGACACACACTTGCACCAAGTAACAAAGACAGACAATTACACCAAGTCACAAAGACATACACTTACATCAAGTATTTTGACATACACTGACACCAAGTAACAAAGACATACACTGATACCCAGTAACACAGACACACACTTACACCAAGTAACAAAGACATACACTGACACCAAGTCACAAAGACATAAACTGATACCCAGTAACACAGACACACACTTACACTAAGTAACACAGTCAAACACTGACACCCAGTAACGCAGACACACATTTCCAGCAAGTAACAAAGACATACACTGACACCCAGTAACAAAGACATACACTGACACCCAGTAACACAGACACACACGGACACCAAGTAACAAAGACACACACTTACCCCAAGTAACACAGACACACACTGACACCTAGTAACAAAGACACACACTTAGACCAAGTAACACAGACATACACTGACACCAAGTAACAAAGACAGACACATACACCAAGTATTTTGTCATCCACTGACACCAAGTTACAAAGACATACACTGATACCCAGTAACACAGGCACACAATGGGGGGGGCACATTGGCGCAGTGGTTGGCACCGCAGCCTCACAGCTCCAGGGACCCGGATTCGACTCTGGGTACTGCCTGTGCGGAGGTTGTAAGTTCTCCCTGTGTCTGCGTGGGTTTCCTCTGGGTGCTCCGGTTTCCTCCCACATGCCAAAGACTTGCAGGCTAATAGGTTAATTGGCCATCATAAATTGTCCCTCGTATAGGTAGGTGGTAGGGAAATATATAGGGATAGGTGGGGATGTGATAGGAATACGGGATTAGTGTAGGATGAGTATAAATGGGTGGTTGATGGTCGGCACAGACTCGGTGGGCCGAAGGGCCTGTTTAAGTGCTGTATCTCTAAACTAAACTAAATACTGTCACCTCGTGTCACTGACTCCCAGTAACACAAACAAACACACACTGACACCCAGTCACACAGAGAAACACTGATACACTGACACCAAGTAACACAGACACACACTGACACCCAGTAACAAAGACATACACTGATACCAAGTCACAAGGACATACACTGATACCCAGTAACACAAACAAACACACACTGACACCCAGTAGCACAGAGAAACACTGATAAACAGTAACAAAGACATACACTGACACCAAGTAACACAGACACACACTGACACCCAGTAAAAAAGACATACACTGACACCAGGTCACAATGACATACACTGATACCAAGTCACAAAGACATACACGGATACCCAGTAACACAGACACACACTGACACCGAGTAACAAAGACATACACTGACACCAAGTAACAAAGACAGACAATTACACCAAGTAACAAAGACATAAACTTACACGAATGATTTTGACATACACTGACACCAAGTAACAAAGACATGCACTGATACCCAGTAACAAAGACACACACTTACACCAAGTAACAAAGACTTACTCTGACACCAAGTCACAAAGACACGCACTGACACCCAGTAACAAAGACATACACTGACACCAAGTCACAAAGACATACACAGACACCCAGTAACACAGACACACACTTACACTAAGTAACAAAGACATACACTGACACCAAGTAACAAAGACACAAACTTATACCAAGTAACACAGCCACACACTGACACCCAGTAACACAAACAAACACACTGTCACCAAGTAACACAGACATACACTGACACCAAGTAATAAAGACATGCACTGATACCCAGTAACACAGGCACACACTGGGGGGGAGGGGCGGGGGGGGGGGGGGGGGGGGGGACATTGGCGCAGTGGTTAGCACCGCAGCCTCACAGCTCCATGGAACAGGGAACGATTCTGGGTACTGCCTGTGCGGAGTTTGCAAGTTCTCCTTGTGTCTGCGTGGGTTACCTCCCGGTGCTCCGGTTTCCTCCCACATGCCAAAGACTTGCAGGTTGATAGGTTAATTGGCCATCATAAATTGCCCCTAGTATGGGTAGGTGGTAGGGAAATATATAGGGATAGGTGGGGATGTGATAGGAATACGGGATTAGTGTAGGATTAGTATAAATGGGTTGTTGATGGTCGGCACAGACTCGGTGCGCCGAAGGGCCTGTTTCAGTGCTGCTTCTCGAACTAAACTAAATACTGACACCTAGTGTCACAGACACACACTGACACCCAGTAACACAAACAAAAACACACTGACACCCAGTAACACAGAGAAACACTGATACACAGTAACAAAGACATACACTGACACCAAGTACACAGACACACACAGAAACCCAGTAAAAAAGACATACACTGACACCAAGTCACAAAGACATACACTGACACCAAGTCAAAAAGACATACACTGATGCCCAGTAACACAGACACACACTGACACCAAGTAACAAAGACATACACTTACACCAACAAAGACACACACTTACACCAAGTAACACAGACATACACTGACACCAAGTAACAAAGACAGACAATTAAACCAAGTAACAAAGACATACACTTACTCCAAGTAACAAAGACATACACTGACAGGAAGTAACAAAGACACACACTTGCACCAAGTAACAAAGACAGACAATTACACCAAGTCACAAAGACATACACTTACATCAAGTAGCACAGACACACACTGACACCCAGTAACACAAACAAACACACACTGACACCCAGTAACACAGCTAAACACTGATACACAGTAACAAAGACATACACTGACACCAAGTAACACAGACACACACTGACACCCAGTAAAAAAGACATACACTGACACCAAGTCACAAAGACATACACTGACACCAAGTCAAAAAGACATACACTGATGCCCAGTAACACAGACACACACTGACACCAAGTAACAAAGACATACACTGACACCAAGTAACAAAGACATACACTTACACCAACAAAGACGCACACTTACACCAAGCAACACAGACATACACTGACACCAAGTAACAAAGACAGACAATTACACCAAGTAACAAAGACATACACTGATACCCAGTAACACAGACACACACTTACACTGAGTAACAAAGACATACACTGACACCAAGTAACAAAGACATACACTGATACCCAGTAACACAGATACACACTTACACCAAGTAACAAAGACATACACTGATACCCAGTAACACAGACACACACTTACACTGAGTAACAAAGACATACACTGACACCAAGTAACAAAGACAGACACTGCTACCCAGTAACACAGAAACACACGGACACCAAGTAACAAAGACACACACTTCCACCAAGTAACACTGACACACACTGACACGAAGTAACACAAACAAACACACACTGACACCCAGTAACACAGAGAAACACTGATACACAGTAAAAAAGACATACACTGACACCAAGTAACACAGACACCCACTGACACCCATTAAAATAGACATACACTGACACCAAGTCACAAAGACATACACTGACACCAAGTCAAAAAGGCATACACTGATGCCCAGTAACAAAGACACAAACTTACACCAAGTAACACAGACACACACTGACACCCAGTAACACAAACAAACACACAGACACCAAGTAACAAAGACAGACACTGCTGCCCAGTAACACAGACACACACGGACACCAAGTAACAAAGACATACACTGCTACCCAATAACACAGACACACACGGACACCAAGTAACAAAGACACACACTTACACCAAGTAGCACAGACACACACTGACACCCAGTAACACAAACAAACACACACTGACACCCAGTAGCACAGAGAAACACTGATACACAGTAACAAAGACATACACTGACACCAAGTAACACAGACACACACTGACACCCATTAAAATAGACATACACTGACACCAAGTAACAAAGACATACACTTACACCAAGTAACAAAGACACACACTTACACCAAGTAACACAGACATGCACTTACACCAAGTATTTTGACATAAACTGACACCAAGTAACAAAGACATACACTGATACCCAGTAACATAGACACACACTTACACCAAGTAACAAAGACATACACTGATACCCAGTAACACAGACACACACTTACACCAAGTAACACAGACATGCATTTACACCAAGTATTTTGACATAAACTGACACCAAGTAACACAGACATACACTGACACCAAGTAACAAAGACATGCACTGATACCCAGTAACACAGACACACACTTACACCAAGTCACAAAGACATACACTGATACCCAGTAACACAGACACACACTTACACCAAGTAACAAAGACACACACTTACACCAAGTAACAAAGACATACAATGACACCAAGTAACACAGACACACACTTACACCAAGTAACAAAGACATCTTTTTCTTTCTTCTCTGTTGGGCCTCCTTATCTCGAGAGACAATGGATACGCGCCTGGAGGTGGTCAGTGGTTTGTGAAGCAGCGCCTGGAGTGGCTATAAAGGCCAATTCTGGAGTAACAGGCTCTTCCACAGGTGCTGCAGAGAAATTTGTTTGTTGGGGCTGTTGGACAGTTGGCTCTCCCCTTGCGCCTCTGTCTTTTTTCCTGCCAACTACTAAGTCTCTTCGACTCGCCACAATTTAGCCCTGTCTTTATGGCTGCCCGCCAGCTCTGGCGAATGCTGGCAACTGACTCCCACGACTTGTGATCAATGTCACACGATTTCATGTCGCGTTTGCAGACGTCTTTATAACGGAGACATGGACGGCCGGTGGGTCTGATACCAGTGGCGAGCTCGCTGTACAATGTGTCTTTGGGGATCCTGCCATCTTCCATGCGGCTCACATGGCCAAGCCATCTCAAGCGCCGCTGACTCAGTAGTGTGTATAAGCTGGGGATGTTGGCCGCTTCAAGGACTTCTGTGTTGGAGATATAGTCCTGCCACCTGATGCCAAGTATTCTCCGAAGGCAGCGAAGATGGAATGAATTGAGACGTCGCTCTTGGCTGGCATACGTTGTCCAGGCCTCGCTGCCGTAGAGCAAGGTACTGAGGACACAGGCCTGATACACTCGGACTTTTGTGTTCCGTGTCAGTGCGCTTTTTTCCCACACTCTCTTGGCCAGTCTGAACATAGCAGTGGAAGCCTTACCCATACGCTTGTTGATTTCTGCATCTAGAGACAGGTTACTGGTGATAGTTGAGCCTAGGTATGTGAACTCTTGAACCACTTCCAGAGCGTGGTCGCCAATATTGATGGATGGAGCATTTCTGACATCCTGCCCCATGATGTTCGTTTTCTTGAGGCTGATGGTTAGGCCAAATTCATTGCAGGCAGACGCAAACCTGTCGATGAGACTCTGCAGGCATTCTTCAGTGTGAGATGTTAAAGCAGCATCGTCAGCAAAGAGGAGTTCTCTGATGAGGACTTTCCGTACTTTGGACTTCGCTCTTAGACAGGCAAGGTTGAACAACCTGCCCCCTGATCTTGTGTGGAGGAACATTCATTCTTCAGAGGATTTGAACGCATGTGAAAGCAGCAGGGAGAAGAAAATCCCAAAAAGTGTGGGTGCGAGAACACAGCCCTGTTTCACACCACTCAGGATAGGAAAGGGCTCTGATGAGGAGCCACCATGTTGAATTGTGCCTTTCATATTGTCATGGAATGAGGTGATGATACTTAGTAGCTTTGGTGGACATCCGATCTTTTCTAGTAGTCTGAAGAGACCACGTCTGCTGACGAGGTCAAAGGCTTTGGTGAGATCAATGAAAGCAATGTAGAGGGGCATCTGCTGTTCGCGGCATTTCTCCTGTATCTGACGAAGGGAGAACAGCATGTCAATAGTCGATCTCTCTGCACGAAAGCCACACTGTGCCTCAGGGTAGACGCGCTCGGCCAGCTTCAGGAGCCTGTTCAGAGCGACTCGAGCAAAGACATACACTGACACCAAGTAACACAGACATAGACTGACACCAAGTAACAAAGACATACAATTACACCAAGGAACAAAGACACACACTTATACCAAGTAACACAGACATACACTGTCACCATGTAGCAAAGACATTCACTGATACCCAGTAACACAGACACACACTTACACCAAGTAACAAAGATATACACTGATACCCAGTAACACAGACACACACTTACACCAAGTAACAAAGACATACACTGAAACCAAGTAACAAAGGCATACACTGACACCAAGTCACAAAGACAGACACTGACACACAGTAACAAAGACAACACTGACACCAAGTAACGAAGACAGACACTGACACCCAGTAACAAAGATATACAATGACACCAAGTAACAAAGACATACAATTACACCAAGTAACAAAGACACACACTTGCACCAAGTAACACAAACATACACTGACAGCAAGTAACAAAGACATAGACTGTTACCCAGTAACACAGACACACACTTACACCAAGTAGCAAAGACATACACTGATATCAAGAAACAAAGACACACACTTACACCAAGTAACACAGACATACACTGACACCAAGTAACAAAGACATACACTGATACCCAGAAACACAGATACACACTGGGCGGCACATTGGCACAGTGGTTAGCAGCCTCACAGCTCCAGGGACCCGGGCTCGATTCTGGGTACAGCCTGTGCTGAGTTTGCAAGTTCTCCCTGTGTCTGCGTGGGTTTCCTCCGGGTGTTCCGGGTTCCTCCCACATGCCAAAGACTTGCAGGTTGATAGGTTAATTGGCCATTATAAATTGCCCCTAGTATAGGTAGGTGGTAGGGAAATATATAGGGACAGGTGGGGATGTGATAGGAATACGGGATTAGTGGAGGATTATTATAAATTGGTGGTTGATGGTCGGCACAGACTCGGTGGACCGAAGGGCCTGTTTAAGTGCTGTATCTCTAAACTAAACTAAATACTGACACCTAGTGTCACTGTCACCCAGTAACACAAACAAACACACACTGACACCCAGTCACACAGAGAAACACTGATACAATGACACCCAGTAACACAGACACACACTGACACCCAGTAACAAAGACATACGCTGATACCAAGTCACAAAGACATACACTGATACCCAGTAACACAAACAAACACACACTGACACCCAGTAACACAGAAAAACACTGATGCACAGTAACAATGACATACACTGACACCAAGTAACACAGACACACACTGACACCCAGTAAAAAAGACATAGACTGACACCAAGTCACAAAGACATACAGTGATACCAAGTCACAAAGACATACACTGATACCCAGTAACACAGACACACACTGACTCCAAGTAACAAAGACATACACTGACACCAAGTAACAAAGACAGACAATTACACCAAGTAACAAAGACATACACTTACACCAAGTATTTTGACATACACTGACACCAAGTAACAAAGACATACACTGATACCCAGTAACACAGACACACACTTACACCAAGTAACAAAGACATACACTGACACCAAGTCACAAAGACACACACTGACACCCAGTAACAAAGACATACACTGACACCAAGACACAAAGACATACACAGACACCCAGTAACACAGACACACACTCACACCAAGTAACAAAGACATACACTGACACCAAGTAACAAAGACACAAACTTACACCAAGTAACACAGACACACACTGACACCCAGTAACACAAACAAACACACTGACACCAAGTAACACAGACATACACTGACACCAAGTAATAAAGACATACACTGATACCCAGTAACACAGGCACACACTGGAGGATGGGTGGGGGGCACATTGGCGCAGTGGTTAGCACCGCAGCCTCACAGCTCCATGGAACAGGGAACGATTCTGGGTACTGCCTGTGCGGAGTTTGCAAGTCCTCCCTGTGTCTCCGTGGGTTTCCTCCGGTTGCTCCGGTTTCCTCCCACATGCCAAAGACTTGCAGGTTGATAGGTTAATTGGCCATCATAAATTGTCTCGAGTATAGGTAGGTGGTAGGGAAATATATAGGGAGAGGTGGGGATGTGATAGGAATACGGGATTAGTGTAGGATTAGTATAAATGGGTTGTTGATGGTCGGCACAGACTCGGTGGGCCGAAGGGCCTGTTTAAGTGCTGCTTTTCGAAATAAACTAAATACTGACACCTACTGTCACAGACACACACTGACACCCAGTAACACAAACAAACACACACTGACACCCAGTAACACAGGGAAACAATGATACACAGTAACAAAGACATACACTGACACCAAGTAACACAGACACACACTGACACCCAGTAAAAAAGACATACACTGTCACCAAGTCACAAAGACATACACTGACACCAAGTCAAAAAGACATCCACTGATGCCCAGTCACACAGACACACACTGACACCAAGTAACAAAGACATACACTGACACCAAGTAACAAAGACATACACTTGCACCAACAAAGACACACACTTACACCAAGTAACACAGACATACACTGACACCAAGTAACAAAGACAGACAATTACACCAAGTAACAAAGACATACACTTACACCAAGTAACAAAGACATACACTGATACCCAGTAACACAGACACACACTTACACTAAGTAACAAAGACATACACTGACACCAAGTCACAAAGACACACACTGACACCCAGTAACAAAGACATACACTGACACCAAGTAACAAAGACAGACACTGCTACCCAGTAACACAGACACACACGGACACCAAGTAACAAAGACAGACACTGCTACCCAGTAACACAGACACACACGGACACCAAGTAACAAAGACAACCACTTACACCAAGTAGAACAGACACACACTGACACCAAGTAACACAAACAAACACACACTGACACCCAGTAACACAGAGAAACACTGATACACAGTAACAAAGACATACACTGACACCAAGTAACAAAGACACACACTGACACCCATTAAAATAGACATACACTGACACCAAGTAACAAAGACAGACACTGCTACCCAGTAACACAGACACACACGGACACCAAGTAACAAAGACATACACTTACACCAAGTAACAAAGACACACACTTACACCAAGTAACACTGACATGCACTTACACCAAGTATTTTGACATAAACTGACACCAAGTAACAAAGACATACACTGATACCCAGTCGCATAGACACACACTTACAATAAGTAAAACAGACAGGCACTTACACCAAGTATGTTGACATAAACTGACACCAGGTAACACAGACATACACTGACACCAAGTAACAAAGACATACACTGATACCCAGTAACACCGACACACACTTACACCAAGTCACAAAGACATACACTGATACCCAGTAACACAGACACACACTTACACCAAGTAACACAGACATACACTGACACCAAGTAACAAAGACAGACACTGATACCCAGTAACACAGACACACACATACACCAAGTAACAAATACATGCACTGACACCCATTAACAAAGACATACACTGACACCCAGTAACACAGACACACACGGACACCAGCTAACACATACGCACACTTACACCAAGTAACACAGACATACACTGACACGAAGTAACAAAGACATACACTGATACCCAGTAACACAGACACACACTTACACCAAGTAACAAAGACAGACACTGATACCCAGTAACACAGACACACACTTACAGCAAGTAACAAAGACATACACTGACGCCCAGTAACAAAGACATACACTGACACCCAGTAACACAGACACTCACTGACACCCAGTAACAAAGACACACACTTACACCAAGTAACACAGACATCCACTGACACCAAGTAACAAAGACATACACTGATACCCAGTAACACAGACACACACTTACACCAAGTAACAAAGACAGACACTGATACCCAGTAACACAGACACACACTTACAGCAAGTAACAAAGACATACACTGACACCCAGTAGCAAAGACATACAGTGATACCCAGTAACACAGGCACACACTAGTGGGGGGTGGGCACATCGGCGCTGTGGTTAGCACCGCAGCCTCACAGCTCCATGGACCCGGGTTCGATTCTGGGTACTGCCTGTGCGGAGTTTGCAAGTTCTCCCTGTGTCTCCGTGGGTTTCCTCCGGGTGCTCCGATTTCCTCCCACATGCCAAAGACTTGCAGGTTGATAGGTTAATTGGCCATCATAAGTTTACCCTAGTATAGGTAGGTGGTAGGGAAATATATAGGGACAGGAATGGATGTGATAGAAATACGGGAATAAAAGCAAAATACTGCGGATGCTGGAAATCTGAAACAAAAACAAGAAATGCCGGATTCACTCCGCAGGTCTGGCAGCATCTGTGGAAAGAGAAGCAGAGATAACGTTTCGGGTCAGTGACCCTTCTTCGGTACTGACAAATATTAGAAAAGTCACAGATTATAAACAAGTGAGGTGGGGGTTGGGCAAGAGATAACAAAGGAGAAGGTGCAGATTGGACCAGGCCACATAGCTGACCAAAAGGTCACGGAGCAAAGGCAAACAATATGTTAATGGTGTGTTGAAAGACAAAGCATTAGTGCAGATTAGGTGTGAATGTACTGAATATTGAACATCAGCAAGTGCAAACCTGAAGAAGAACAACCTGAAAAAAACAGTGGGTAAGCAACCTGAACAAACTAAGATGAAATGAAATAAATGCCAAAAAAGATTGTAAAAAATGTAAAAAGGAATGCAAAAAAGGGAAGAAAAAATGACTAAAAATGAAAGTAAAGTGGGGGGCTGTCATGCTCTGAAATTATTGAACTCAATGTTCAGTCCGGCAGGCTGTAGTGTGCCTAATCGGTAGATGAGATGCTGTTCCTCGAGCTTGCGTTGATGTTCACTGGAACACTGCAGCAATCCCAGGACAGAGATGTGAGCATGAGAGCAGGGGGGAGTGTTGAAATGGCAAGCAACCGGAAGCTCAGGGTCCTGCTTGCGGACTGAGCGGAGATGTTCCGCAAAGCGGTCACCCAGTCTGCGCTTGGTCTCCCCAATGTAGAGGAGACCACACTGTGAGCAGCGAATACAGTATACGACATTGAAAGAAGTACAAGTAAATCGCAGCTTCACCTTGAAAGGAGTTTTTGGGGCCTGGGATAGTGAGGAGAGAGGAGGTAAATGGTCAGGTATTATACCTCCTTCGATTGCAAGGGAAGGTGCCCTGGGACGGGGACGGGGTGGTGGGGGTAATGGAGGAGTGGACCAGGGTGTCGCGGAGGGAACGATCCCTTCGGAATGCTGACTTGGGAAGGGAGGGGAAGATGCGACTGGTAGTGGCATCACGCTGGAGGTGGCGAAAATGGCGGAGGATGATCCTTTGGATATGGAGGCTGGTGGGATGAAAAGTGAGGACAAGGGGAACCCTGTCACGGTTCTGGGAGGGAGGGGAAGGGGTGAAGGTAGAGGTGCGGGGAATGGGTCGGACACGGTTGAGGGCCCTGTCAACCACAGTGGGGGGAAATCCTAGGTTGATGAAAAAGGAGGTCATATCAGAAGCACCGTCATGGAAGCTAGCATCATCAGAGCAGATGCGTCGGAGACGGTGAAACTGGGAGAATGGAATGGAGTCCTTACAGGAGGTAGGGTGTGAAGAAGTGCAGTCGAGGTAGCTGTGGGAGTCAGTGGGCTTATAATGGATATTGGTAGACAACCTATCCCCAAAGATGGAGACAGAGAAGTCGAGGAAGGGAAGGGAATTGTCAGAGATGGACCATGTGAAGGTGAGAGAAGGGTGGAAATTGGAAACAAAGTTGTTGATAGGAATACTGGATTAGTGTAGGATTCGTATAAATGGGTGGTTGATGGTCGGCACAGACTCGGTGGGCCGAAGGGCCTGTTTCAGTGCTGCATCTCTAAACTAAACTAAATACTGACACCTAGTGTCACAGACACAAACTGATACACAGTAACAAAGACAGACACTGATACCCAGTAACACAGACACACACGGACACCAAGTAACAAAGACACACACTTACACCAAGTAACACAGACACACACTGACACCCAATAACACAAACAAACACACTGACACCCAGTAACACAGACACACACTGACACCAAATAAATAAGACATACACTGACACTCAGGAACACAGACACACACTGACACCAAGTAACAAAGACATACACTTACACCAAGTAACAAAGACATACACTGACACCAAGTAACAAAGACATACACTTACACCAAGTAACAAAGACATACACTGACACCAGGTAACAAAGACATACACTGATACCCAGTAACACAGACACACACTTGCACCAAGTAACAAAGACATACACTGACACCCAGTAACAAAGACATACACTGACACCAAGTCAGAAACACATACACTGACACCAAGTAACAAAGACATACACTGACATCAAGTAACAAAGACATACACTGATACCCAGTAACACAGACACACACTTACACCCAGTAACACACACACTGACACCCAGTTAGAAACACACACTGACCCCCAGTAACACAGACACACACTTACACCAAGTAACACAGAAATACACTGACACCAAGTTACAAAGACATACACTGAAACCCAGTAACACAGGCACACACTGGTGGGGTGGGGGGGGGGGGGGGGCGGAGGCACATTGGCGCAGTGGTTAAAACCGCATCCTCACAGGTCCAGGGACCCGGGTTCGATTCTGGGTGCTGCCTGTGCGGAGTTTGCAAGTTCTCCCTGTGTCTGCGTGAGTTTCCTCCGGGTGCTCCGGTTTCCTCCCACATGCCAAAGACTTGCAGGTTGATAGGTTAATTGGCCATCATAAATTGCCCCGAGTATAGGTAGGTGGTAGGGAAATGTATAGGGACAGGTGGGGATGTGATAGGAATACGGGATTAGTGTTGGATTAGTATAAATGGGTGGTTGATGGTCGGCACAGACTCGGTGGGCCGAAGGGCCTGTTTAAGAGCTGCATCTCGAAACAATACAAAATTCTGACACCCAGTGTCACAGACACACACTGACACCCAGTCACACAAACAAACACACACTGACACCCAGAAACACAGATAACCACTGATACGCAGTAACAAAGACATACACTGACACCAAGTAACACAGCCACACAGTGACACCCAGTAACAAAGACATACACTGACACCAAGTCTCAAAGACATACACTGACACCAAGTAACAAAGACATACACTGACACCAAGCAACAAAGACATACACCGACACCAAGTAACAAATACATACACTTACACCAAGTAACAAAGACAGACAATTACACCAAGTAACAAACACATACACTGACACCCAGTAACACAGACACACACTTACACCAAGTAACAAAGACAGACTCTTTCACCAAGTAACAAAGACATACACCGACACCAAGTAGCAAATACATACACTTACACCAAGTAACAAAGACAGACAATTGCACCAAGTAACAAACACATACACTGACACCAAGTAACAAACACATACACTGACACCCAGTAACAAAGACATACACTGACACCAAGTAACAAAGACATACACTGACACCAAGTAACATGACATACACTTACACCAAGTAAAAAAGACACACACTTACACCAAGGAACACAGACATACACTGACACCAAGTAACAAAGACATACACTTACACCAAGTATTTTGACATACACTGATTCCCAGTAACAAAGACACACACTTGCACCAAGTAACAAAGACATACACTGATACCCAGTAACACAGACACACACTTACACCAAGTAACAAAGACAGACAATAATACCCAGTAAAACAGACACACACTTACTCCAAGTAACAAAGACATACACTTACACCAAGTAACACAGACATACACTTACACCAAGTATTTTGACTTACACTTACACCAAGTAACAAAGACATACACTGACACCCAGAAACAAAGACATACACTGACACCAAGTCACAAAGACATACACTGATACCCAGTAACACAGACGCACACTGACAGCAAGTATCACAGACACACACTGACACCCAGTAACAAAGACATACACTGACACCAAGTCACAAAGACATGCACTGACACCAAGTAACAGAGACATACACTGACACCAAGTAACAAAGACAGACACTTACACCAAGTAACAAAGACACACACTTACACCAAGTAAACAGACATACACTGACACTAAGTAACAAAGACATACACTGATCCCCAGTAGCACAGACACACATTTACCCCAAGTAACAAAGACAGACACTGATACCCAGAAACACAGACACACACTGACACCAAGTAACAAAGACATACACTTACACCAATTAACACAGACATACACATACACCAAGTATTTTGACTTACATTTACACCAAGTAACAAAGACATACACTAACACCCAGTAACAAAGACATACACTGACACCAAGTCACAAACACATACACTGACACCACCTAACAACGACATAAGCTTACACCAAGTAACAAAGACATACACTGATACACCGTAACACAGACACACACTGACATCCAGTTAGAACCACACACTGACCCCCAGTAACACAGACACACACTGACCCCCAGTAACACAGACATACACTGACACCAACTCACAAAGACACACACTGACACCCAGTAACAAAGACATACAATGACACCAAGTTACAAAGACATACACTGATACACAGACAAACACTTACACCAAGTAACACAGACATACACTGACACCAAGTAACAAAGACATACACTGATACCCAGTATCACAGACAATCACATACAACAAGTAACAAAGACATACACTGACACCAAGTCACAAAGTCACACACTGACGCCCAGTAACAAAGACATACACTGACACCAAGTCACAAAGACATACACTGATACCCAGGAACACAGACACACACTGACACCCAGTAACAAAGACATACACTTATACCAAGTCACAAAGACATAGACTGATACCCAGTATCACAGACACACACTGACACCCAGTAACAAAGACATACACTGATACCAAGTCACAAAGACATACACTGATACCCAGTAACACAGACACACACTGACACCGAGTAACAAAGACATACACTGACACCAAGTAACAAAGACATACACTGACACCAAGTAACTTGACATACACTTACACCAAGTAAAAAAGACACACACTTACACCAAGGAACAAAGACAGACAATTACACCAACTAACAAAGACATAAACTTACACCAAGTATTTTGACATACACTGACACCAAGTAACACAGAGAACCACTGATACACAGTAACAAAGACATACACTGGCACCAAGTAACACAGACACGCACTGACACCCAGTAACAAAGACATGCACTGACACCAATTAACAAAGACATACACTGATACCCAGTAACACAGACACACACTTACTCCAAGTAACAAAGACATACACTTACACCAAGTAACACAGACATACACTTACACCAAGTATTTTGACTTACACTTACACCAAGTAACAAAGACATACACTGACACCCAGAAACAAAGACATACACTGACACCAAGTCACAAAGACATACACTGATACCCAGTAACACAGACGCACACTGACAGCAAGTATCACAGACACACACTGACACCCAGTAACAAAGACATACACTGACACCAAGTCACAAAGACATGCACTGACACCAAGTAACAGAGACATACACTGACACCAAGTAACAAAGACAGACACTTACACCAAGTAACAAAGACACACACTTACACCAAGTAAACAGACATACACTGACACTAAGTAACAAAGACATACACTGATCCCCAGTAGCACAGACACACATTTACCCCAAGTAACAAAGACAGACACTGATACCCAGAAACACAGACACACACTGACACCAAGTAACAAAGACATACACTTACACCAATTAACACAGACATACACATACACCAAGTATTTTGACTTACATTTACACCAAGTAACAAAGACATACACTAACACCCAGTAACAAAGACATACACTGACACCAAGTCACAAACACATACACTGACACCACCTAACAACGACATAAGCTTACACCAAGTAACAAAGACATACACTGATACACCGTAACACAGACACACACTGACATCCAGTTAGAACCACACACTGACCCCCAGTAACACAGACACACACTGACCCCCAGTAACACAGACATACACTGACACCAACTCACAAAGACACACACTGACACCCAGTAACAAAGACATACAATGACACCAAGTTACAAAGACATACACTGATACACAGACAAACACTTACACCAAGTAACACAGACATACACTGACACCAAGTAACAAAGACATACACTGATACCCAGTATCACAGACAATCACATACAACAAGTAACAAAGACATACACTGACACCAAGTCACAAAGTCACACACTGACGCCCAGTAACAAAGACATACACTGACACCAAGTCACAAAGACATACACTGATACCCAGGAACACAGACACACACTGACACCCAGTAACAAAGACATACACTTATACCAAGTCACAAAGACATAGACTGATACCCAGTATCACAGACACACACTGACACCCAGTAACAAAGACATACACTGATACCAAGTCACAAAGACATACACTGATACCCAGTAACACAGACACACACTGACACCGAGTAACAAAGACATACACTGACACCAAGTAACAAAGACATACACTGACACCAAGTAACTTGACATACACTTACACCAAGTAAAAAAGACACACACTTACACCAAGGAACAAAGACAGACAATTACACCAACTAACAAAGACATAAACTTACACCAAGTATTTTGACATACACTGACACCAAGTAACACAGAGAACCACTGATACACAGTAACAAAGACATACACTGGCACCAAGTAACACAGACACGCACTGACACCCAGTAACAAAGACATGCACTGACACCAATTAACAAAGACATACACTGATACCCAGTAACACAGACACACACTTACACCAAGTAACAAAGACAGACACTTACACCAAGCAACAAAGATATACACTGACACCAAGTAACAAACACACCCACTGATACCCAGTAACACAGACACACACTTACACCAAGTAACAAAGACAGACTCTGATACCCAGTAACACAGACACACACTTACACCAAGTAACAAAGACATACACTTAGACCAAGTAACACAGACATACACTGATACCCAGTAACACAGACACACACTTACACCAAGTAACAGAGACAGACACTTACACCAAGTAACAAAGGCATACACTGACACCAAGGAACAAAGACAGAAACTTATACCAAGTAAAAAAGACAGACAATTACATCAAGTAACAAACACATACACTGACACCAAGTAACAAACACATACACTGATACCCAGTAACACAGACACACACTTACACCAAGTTACAAAGACAGACACTGATACCCAGTAACACAGACACACACTTACACCAAGTAACAAAGACATACACTTACACCAAGTAACACAGACATACACTTACAACAAGTATTTTGACATACACTTACACCAAGTAACAAAGACATACACTGACACCCAGTAACAAAGACACACACTGACACCCTGTTAGAAACACACACTGACCCAGTAACACAGACACACACTGACACCCAGTCACACAGACATACACTGACACCAAGTCACAAAGGCACACACTGACACCCAGTAACAAAGAGATACACTGACACCAAGTCACAAAGACATACACTAATACACAGACACACACTTACACCAAGTAACACAGACATACACTGACATCAAGTAATAAAGATATACACTGATACCCAGTATCACAGAGACACACTTACACCAAGTAACAAAGACATACACTGACACCAAGTCACAAAGACATACACTTAGACCAAGTAACACAGACATACACTGATACCCAGTAACACAGACACACACTTACACCAAGTAACAAAGGCATACACTGACACCAAGGAACAAAGACAGACACTTATACCAAGTAACAAAGACAGACAATTACATCAAGTAACAAACACATACACTGATACCCAGTAACACAGACACACACTTACACCAAGTAACAAAGACATACACTTACACCAAGTAACACAGACATACACTGACACCAAGTCACAAAGACATACACTGACACCAAGTCACAAAGACATACACTAATACACAGACACACACTTCCACCAAGTAACACAGACATACACTGACTTCAAGTAACAAAGACATACACTGATACCCAGTATCACAGAGACACACTTACACCAAGTAACAAAGACATACACTGACACCAAGTCACAAAGACACACACTGACTCCCAGTAACAAAGACATACACTGACATCAAGTCACAAAGGCATACACTGATACCCAGGAACACAGACACACACTGACACCCAGTAACAAAGACATACATTTATACCAAGTCACAAAGACATACACTGATACCCAGTAACACAGACACACACTGACACCCAGTGACAAAGACATGCACTAAAAGCAAGTCACAAAGACATACACTGATACCCAGTAACACAGACACACACTTACTCCATGTAACAGAGACAGACACTTACACCAAGTAACAAAGGCATACACTGACACCAAGGAACAAAGACAGACACTGACACCAAGTAACAAAGACAGACAATTACATCAAATAACAAACACATACACTGACACCAAGTAACAAACACATACACTGATACCCAGTAACACAGACACACACTTACACCAAGTTACAAAGAAGGACACTGATACCCAGTAACACAGACACACACTTACACCAAGTAACAAAGACATACACTTACACCAAGTAACACAGACATACACTTACACCAAGTATTTTGACATACACTTACACCAAGTAACAAAGACATACACTGACACCCAGTAACACAGACACACACTGACACCCAGTTAGAAACACACACTGACCCAGTAACACAGACACACACTGACACCCAGTAACACAGAGATACACTGACACCAAGTCACAAAGGCACACACTGAGACCCAGTAATAAAGACATACACTGACACCAAGTCACAAAGACATACACTAATACACAGACACACACTTACACCAAGTAACACAGACATACACTGACATCAAGTAACAAAGATATACACTGATACCCAGTATCACAGAGACACACTTACACCAAGACACAAAGACATACACTGACACCAAGTCACAAAGACACACACTGACACCCAGTAACAAAGACATACACTGACATCAAGTCACAAAGACATACACTGATACCCAGGAACACAGACACACACTGACACCCAGTAACAAAGACATACACTGATACCAAGTCACAAAGACATACACTGATACCCAGTAACACAGGCACACACTGACACCCAGTGAAAAAGACACACACTGAAACCCAGTAACACAGACACACACTTACACCAGGTAACAAAGCCGTACACTGGCACCAAGTCACAAAGACACACACTGACACCCAGTAACAAAGACATGCACTGACACCAAGTATCAAAGACATACACTGATACCCAGTAACACAGACACACACTTACACCAAGTAACAAAGACACACACTGACACCCAGTAACAAAGACATACACTGACACCAAGTCACAAAGACATACACTAATACACAGCCACACACTAACACCAAGGAACAAAGACATACACTAACATCAAGTAACAAAGACATATACTTACACCAAGTAACAAAGACAGACAATTACACCAAGTAACAAAGACATACACTTACACCAGTTATTTTGACATAAACTGACACCATGTAACAAAGACATACATTGATACCCAGTAACACAGACACACACTTAAACCAAGTAAAAAAGACATACACTGACACCAAGTCACAAAGACATACACTGACACCCAGTAACACAGACACACACGGACACCAAGTAACAAAGACATACACTTACACCAAGTATTTTGACATACACTGCCACCAAGTAACAAAGACATACACTGATACACAGTAACACAGACACACACTTACACCAGGAAACAAAGACACACACTGACACCAAGTCACAAAGACACACACTGACAGCCAGTAACAAAGACATACACTGATACCCAGTAACAAAGACATACACTTACACCAAGTAACAAACACACATACTTACACCAAGTAACGCAGACATACACTGACACCAAGTAACAAAGACATACACTTACACCATGTAACAAAGACAGACAATTGCACCAAGTAACAAAGACATACACTTACACCAAGTATTTTGATATACACTTGCACCAAGTAACAACGACATACACTGACACCCAGTAACTAAGACATACAATGACACCAAGTCACAAACACATACACTGACACCAAGTAACAAAGACATACATAGATACCCAGTAACACAGACACACACTGACCCCCAGTAACACAGACACACACTTACACCAAGTAACAAAGACATACACTGACACCAAGTAACAAAGACATACACTGATACCCAGTAACACAGACGCACACTGACACCAAGTAACAAAGACATACACTTACACCAAGTAACGCAGACATACACTTACACCAAGTATTTTGACATACACTTACACCAAGTAACAAAGACATACACTGACACCCTGTAACAAAGAAATCCACTGACAACAAGTCACAAACACATACACTGACACCAAGTAACAAAGACAAACACTTACTCACAGTAACAAAGACATACACTGACACCCAGGAACACAGAAACACACTGACACCAAGTAACAAAGACACACACTTACACCAAGTAACAAAGACATACACTGACAAGAAATAACAAAGACACACACTTACACCAAGTAACACAGACATACACTGACACCAAGTAACAAAGACATACACTTACACCAAGTATTTTGACATACACTGACACCAAGTAACAAAGACATACACTGATACCCAGAAACACAGACACACACTTACACCATGTAACAAAAACGTACACTGGCACCAAGTCACAAAGACACACACTGACACCCAGTAACAAAGACATGCACTGACACCATGTATCAAAGACATACACTGATACCCAGTAACACAGACACACACTTACACCAAGTAACAAAGACATACACTGACACCAATTCACAAAGACACACACTGACACCCAGTAACAAAGACATACACTGGCACCAAGTCACAAAGACATACACTGATACCCAGTAACAAAGACACACACTGATATCCAGTAACAAAGACGCAACACTTACACCTAGTAACAAAGACATACACTTACACCTATTAACAGAGACATTCACTGACACGAAGTATTTTGACATACACTTGCACCAAGTAACAAAGACATACACTGACACCAAGTAACAAAGACACACACTTACACCAAGTAACAAAGACACACACTTACACCAAGTAACAAAGACATACACTGACAACAAGTAACAAAGACACACACTTACACCAAGTAACACAGACATACACTGACACCAAGTAACAAAGACAGACAATTACACCAAGTAACAAAGACATACACCTACACCAAGTATTTTCACATACACTTACACCAAGTAACAAAGACATCCACTGATACCCAGTAACACAGACACACACTTACACCAAGTAACAAAGACATACACTGATACCAAGTCACAAAGACACACACTGACACCCAGTAACAAAGACATACACTGACACCAAGTCACAAAGACATACACTGATACCCAGTAACAAAGACATACACTTACACCAAGTAACAAACACACATACTTACACCAAGTAACGCAGACATACACTGACACCAAGTAACAAAGACATACACTTACACCATGTAACAAAGACAGACAATTGCACCAAGTAACAAAGACATACACTTACACCAAGTATTTTGACATACACTTGCACCAAGTAACAACGACATACACTGACACCCAGTAACTAAGACATACAATGACACCAAGTCACAAACACATACACTGACACCAAGTAACAAAGACATACATTGATACCCAGTAACACAGACACACACTGACCCCCAGTAACACAGACACACACTTACACCAAGTAACAAAGTCATACACTGACAGCAAGTAACAAAGACATACTCTGATACCCAGTAACACAGAGGCACACTTACACCAAGGAACAAAGACATACACTGACACCAAGTAACAAAGACATACACCGATACCCAGTAACACAGACGCACACTGACACCAAGTAACAAAGACATACACTTACACCAAGTAACGCAGACATACACTTACACCAAGTATTTTGACATACAATTACACCAAGTAACAAAGACATACACTGACACCCAGTAACAAAGAAATCCACTGACAAGAAGTCACAAACACATACACTGACACCAAGTAACAAAGACATACACTGACACCTAGTCACAAAGACACACACTGACACCCAGGAACGCAGACACACACTGACACCAAGTAACAAAGACACACACTTACACCAAGTAACAAAGACATACACTGACAAGAAATAACAAAGACACACACTTACACCAAGTAACACAGACATACACTGACACCAAGTAACAAAGACAGACAATTACACCAAGTAACAAAGACATACACTTACACCAAGTATTTTGACATACACTGACACCAAGTAACAAAGACATACACTGATACCCAGAAACACAGACACACACTTACACCATGTAACAAAGACGTACACTGGCACCAAGTCACAAAGACACACACTGACACCCAGTAACAAAGACATGCACTGACACCAAGTATCAAAGACATACACTGATACCCAGTAACACAGACACACACTTACACCAAGTAACAAAGAATTAGAATTAGAATTTGAATTAGAATTAGAATATTACAGCGCAGTACAGGCCCTTCGGCCCTCGATGTTGCGCCGATCATCTGACCTACACTATTCAATTTACATCCATATGTCTATCCAATGACCACTTAAATGCCCTTAAAGTTGGCGAGTCTACTACTGTTGCAGGCAGGGCGTTCCACGCCCCTACTACTCTCTGCGTAAAGAAACTACCTCTGACATCTGTCCTATATCTTTCACCCCTCAACTTAAAGCTGTGTCCCCTCGTGTTTGCCATCCTCATCCGAGGAAAAAGACTCTCACTATCCACCCTATCTAACCCTCTGATTATCTTGTATGTCTCTATTAAGTCACCTCTCCTCCTCCTTCTTTCTAACGAAAACAACCCCAAGTCCCTCAGCCTTTCCTCGTAAGACCTTCCTTCCATACCAGGCAACATCCTAGTAAACCTCCTCTGCACCCTTTCCAAAGCTTCGACATCCTTCCTATAATGCGGTGACCAGAATTGCACGCAATACTCCAGGTGCGGCCTCACCAGAGTTTTGTACAGCTGCATCATGACCCCGTGGCTCCGAAACTCGATCCCCCTACTAATAAAGGCTAACACACCATATGCCTTCTTAACAGCCCTATTAACCTGGGTAGCAACTTTCAGGGATTTATGTACCTGGATACCAAGATCTCTCTGCTCATCTACACTACCAAGAATCTTCCCATTAGCCCAGTACTCTGCATTGCTGTTACTCCTTCCAAAGTGAATCACCTCACACTTCTCCGCATTAAACTCCATTTGCCATCTCTCAGCCCAGCTCTGCAGCCTATCTATGTCCCTCTGTACCCCACAACACCCTTCGACACTATCCACAACTCCACCGACCTTCGTGTCATCCGCAAATTTACTAACCCACCCTTCTACACCCTCATCCAGGTCGTTTATAAAAATGACAAACAGCAGTGGCCCCAAAACAGAATCTTGCGGTACACCACTAGTAACTAAACTCCAGGATGAACATTTGCCATCAACCACCACCCTCTGTCTTCTTTCAGCTAGCCAATTTCTGATCCAAAGCTCTAAATCACCTTCAACCCCATACTTCCGTATTTTCTGCAATAGCCTACCGTGGGGAACCTTATCAAACGCCTTACTGAAATCCATATACACCACATCCACGGCTTTACCCTCATCCACCTGTTTGGTCACCTTCTCGAAAAACTCAATAAGGTTTGTGAGGCACGACCTACCTTTCACAAAACCGTGCTGACTATCGCAAATGAACTTACTCTTTTCAAGATGATTATAAATCCTGTCTCTTATAACCTTTTCCAACATTTTACCCACAACCGAAGTAAGGCTCACAGGTCTATAATTACCAGGGCTGTCTCTACTCTCCTTCTTGAACAAGGGGACAACATTTGCTATCCTCCAGTCCTCCGGAACTACTCCTGTCGACAATGACGACTTAAAGATCAACAACAACGGCTCTGTAATCTCCTCCCTGGCTTCCCAGAGAATCCTAGGATAAATCCCATCTGGCCCAGGGGACTTATCTATTTTCACTCTTTCATACACTGACAACAAGTAACAAAGACACACACTTACACCAAGTAACACAGACATACACTGACACCAAGTAACAAAGACAGACAATTACACCAAGTAACAAAGACATACACCTACACCAAGTATTTTCACATACACTTACACCAAGTAACAAAGACATCCACTGATACCCAGTAACACAGACACACACTTACACCAAGTAACAAAGACATACACTGACACCAAGTCACAAAGACACACACTGACACCCAGTAACAAAGACATACGCTGACACCAAGTAACAAAGACATACACTGATAACCAGTAACACAGACAAACATTTACACCAAGTAACAAAGACATACACTGACACCAAGTCACAAAGACACACACTGACACCCAGTAACAAAGACATACACTGACACCAAGTCACAAAGACAATCACTGATACCCAGTAACAAAGACATACACTGATACCCAGTAACACAGACACACAATTACACCAAGTAACAAAGACACACACTGACACCCAGTAACACAGACACACACTTGCAACAAGTAACAAAGACATACACTGACACCCAGTAACAAAGACATACACTGACACCCAGTAACACAGACACACACGGACACCAAGTAACAAAGACACACACTGACACCCAGTAACACAAACAAACACACTGACACCCAGAAACACAGACACACACTGACACCAGGTAACAAAGACATACACTGATACCCAGTAACACAGACGCACACTTACACCAAGTAATAAAGACATACACTGACACCAAGTAACAAAGACATACACTGATACCCAGTAACACAGACGCACACTTACACCAAGTAACAAATACATAAACTTACACCAAGAAACACAGACACACACTTACACCAAGTAACAAAGACATACACTGACACCCAGTAACAAAGACATACACTGACACCCAGTAACACAGACACACACGGACACCAAGTAACAAAGACACACACTTACACCAAGTAACAAAGACATACACTGACACTAAGTCACAAAGACACACACTGACACCCAGTAACAAAGACATACACTGACACCAAGTCACAAAGACATACACTGATACCCAGTAACAAAGGCATACACTGATACCCAGTAACACAGACGCACACTTACACCAAGTAACAAAGAAATACACTGACACCCAGTAATACAGACACACACGGACACCAACTAACAAAGACATACACTTACACCAAGTATTTTGACATACAATGCCACCAAGTAACAAAGACATACACTTACACCAAGTATTTTGACATACACTTGCACCAAGTAACAAAGACATACAATGACACCAAGTCACAAACACATACACTGACACCAAGTAACAAAGACATACACTTACACCAAGTAACAAAGACATACATTGATACCCAGTAACAAAGACATGCACTGATACCCAGTAACACAGACATACACTTACACCAAGTAACAAAGACACATACCCTCACCAAGAAACACAGACATACACTGACACCAACTAACAAAGACATACACTTACACCGTGTAACAAAGACACACAATTACACCAAGTAACAAATACATACACTTACACCAAGTATTTTGACATACACTTGCACCCAGTAACTAAGACATACAATGACACCAAGTCACAAACACATACACTGACACCAAGTAACAAAGACATACACTTACGCCAAGTAACAAAGACATACATTGATACCCAGTAACAAAGACACACACTGACACCCAGTTAGAAACACACAATGACCCCCAGGAACACAGACACACACTGACCCCCAGTAACACAGACACACACTTACACCAAGTAACAAAGACATACACTGACACGAAGTAACAGAGACATACACTGATACCCAGTAACTCAGACGCACACTTACACCAAGTAACAAAGACATACAATGACACCAAGTCACAAAGACATACACTGATACCCAGTAACACAGACGCGCACTTACACCTAGTAACAAAGACATACACTGACACCAAGTAACACAGACATACACTTACACCAAGTATTTTGACATACACTTACACCAAGTAATAAAGACATACACTGACACCCAATAACATAGAAATCCACTGACACCAATTAACAAAGACATACACTGACACCCAGGAACACGGACAAACACTGACACCAAGTAACAAAGACACACACTTCCACCAAGTAACAAAGACATGCACATACACCAAGTATTTTGACATACACTGCCACCAAGTAACAAAGACATACACTGATACACAGTAACACAGACACACACTTACACCAAGTAACAAAGACTTACACTGACACCAAGTCACAAAGACACACAATGACACCTCGTAACAAAGACATACACTGACACCAAGTAACAAAGACATACACTGATAACCAGTAACACAGACACACACTTATACCAAGTAACAAAGACATACACTGACACCAAGTCACAAAGACACACACTGACACCCAGTAGCAAAGACATACACTGATACCCAGTAACACAGAAGCACACTTACACCAAGTAACAAAGACACATACTTACACCAAGTAACAGAGACATACACTGACACCAAGTAACAAAGACATCCACTTACACCAAGTAACAAAGACAGACAATTACACCAAGTAACAAAGACATACACTTACACCAAGTATTTTGACATACACTTGCACCAAGTAACAAAAACATACACTGACAACCAGTAACTAAGACATGCAATGATACCAAGTCACAAACACATACACTGACAACAAGTAACAAAGACATACTCTTACACCCAGTAACAAAGACACACATTGATAGCCAGTAACACAAACACACACTGACACCCAGTTAGAAACACACAACGACCCCCAGTAACACAGACACACACTTAACCCCAGTAACACAGACACACACTTACACCAAGTAACAAAGACATACACTGACACCAAGTAACAAAGACATACTCTGATACCCAGTAACACAGACGCACACTTGCACCAAGGAACAAAGACATACACTGACACCAAGTAACTAGACGCACACTTACACCTAGTAACAAAGACATACACTTACACCAAGTAACACAGACATACACTTCCACCAAGTATTTTGACATACACTTACACCAAGTAATAAAGACATACACTGACACCCAGTAACATAGAAATCCACTGACACCAATTAACAAAGACATACACTGACTCCCAGGAACACGGACAAACACTGACACCAAGTAACAAAGACACACACTTACACCAAGTAACAAAGACATGCACATACACCAAGTATTTTGACATACGCTGCCACCAAGTAACAAAGACATACACTGATACACAGTAACACAGACACACACTTACACCAAGTAACAAAGACTTCCACTGACACCAAGTCACAAAGACACACACTGACACCCAGTAACAAAGACATACACTGACACCAAGTAACAAAGACATACACTGATACCCAGTAACACAGACACACACTTACACCAAGTAACAAAGACATACACTGACACCAAGTCACAAAGACACACACTGACACCCAGTAACAAAGACATACACTAATACCCAGTAACACAGAAGCACACTTACACCAAGGAACAAAGACATACACTGACACCAAGTAACACAGACGCACACTTACACCTAGTAACAAAGACATACACTTACACCAAGTAACACAGACATACACTTCCACGAAGTATTTTGACATACACTTACACCAAGTAATAAAGACATACACTGACACCCAGTAACATAGAAATCCACTGACACCAATTAACAAAGACATACACTGACTCCCAGGAACACGGGCAAACACTGACACCAAGTAACAAAGACACACACTTACACCAAGTAACAAAGACATGCACATACACCAAGTATTTTGACATACACTGCCACCAAGTAACAAAGACATACACTGATACACAGTAACACAGACACACACTTACACCAAGTAACAAAGACTTACACTGACACCAAGTCACAAAGACACACACTGACACCCAGTAACAAAGACATACACTGACACCAAGTAACAAAGACATACACTGATACCCAGTAACACAGACACACACTTACACCAAGTAACAAAGACATACACTGACACCAAGTCACAAAGACACACACTGACACCCAGTAACAAAGACATACACTGATACCCAGTAACACAGAAGCACACTTACACCAAGTAACAAAGACACATACTTACACCAAGTAACAGAGACATACACTGACACCAAGTAACAAAGACATCCACTTACACCAAGTAACAAAGACAGACAATTACACCAAGTAACAAAGACATACACTTACACCAAGTAATTTGACATACACTTGCACCAAGTAACAAAAACATACACTGACAACCAGTAACTAAGACATGCAATGATACCAAGTCACAAACACATACACTGACAACAAGTAACAAAGACATACTCTTACACCCAGTAACAAAGACACACATTGATAGCCAGTAACACAAACACACACTGACACCCAGTTAGAAACACACAATGACCCCCAGTAACACAGACACACACTTAACCCCAGTAACACAGACACACACTTACACCAAGTAACAAAGACATACACTGACACCAAGTAACAAAGACATACTCTGATACCCAGTAACACAGACGCACACTTACACCAAGGAACAAAGACATACACTGACACCAAGTAACACAGACGCACACTTACACCTAGTAACAAAGACATACACTTACACCAAGTAACGCAGACATACACTTACACCAAGTATTTTGACATACACTTACACCAAGTAACAAAGACGTACACTGACACCCAGTAACAAAGAAATCCACTGACAACAAGTCACAAACACATACACTGACACCAAGTAACAAAGACAAACACTTACACCAAGTAACAAAGACATACACTGACACCCAGGAACACAGACACACACTGACACCAAGTAACAAAGACATACACTTACACCAAGTAACAAAGACATACACTGACAAGAAATAACAAAGACACACACTTACACCAAGTAACACAGACATACACTGACACCAAGTAACAAAGACAGACAATTTCTCCAAGTAACAAAGACATACACTTACACCAAGTATTTTGATATACACTGACACCAAGTAACAAAGACATACACTGATACCCAGAAACACAGACACACACTTACACCAGGTAACAAAGACGTACATTGGCGCCAAGTCACAAAGACACACACTGACACCCAGTACCAAAGACATGCACTGACACCAAGTATCAAAGACATACACTGATACCCAGTAACACAGACACACACTTACACCAAGTAACAAAGACATACACTGACACCAAGTCACAAAAACACACACTGACACCCAGTAACAAAGACATACACTGACACCAAGTCAAAAAGACATACACTGATACCCAGTAACAAAGTCATACACTGATACCCAGTAACACAGACGCACACTTACACCAAGTAACAAAGACATACACTTACACCAATTAACACAGACATACACTTACACAAGTATTTTGACATACACTTACACCAAGTTACAAAGACATACACTGACACCCAGTAACAAAGACATTCACTGACAACAAGTCACAAACACATACAATGACACCAAGTAACAAAGACATACACTTACACCAAGTAACAAAGACACACACTTACACCAAGTAACAAAGACATATACTGACAACAAGTAACAAAGACACACACTTACACCAAGTAACTCAGACATACACTGACACCAAGTAACAAAGACAGACAATTACACCAAGTAACAAAGACATACACCTGCACCAAGTATTTTGACATACACTTACACCAAGTAACAAAGACATACACTGACACCCAGTAACACAGACACACACTGACACCAAGTAACACAGACATACACTTACACCAAGTATTTTGACATACACTTACACCAAGTAATAAAGACATACACTGACACCCAATAACATAGAAATCCACTGACACCAATTAACAAAGACATACACTGACACCCAGGAACACGGACAAACACTGACACCAAGTAACAAAGACACACACTTACACCAAGTAACAAAGACATGCACATACACCAAGTATTTTGACATACACTGCCACCAAGTAACAAAGACATACACTGATACACAGTAACACAGACACACACTTACACCAAGTAACAAAGACTTACACTGACACCAAGTCACAAAGACACACAATGACACCTCGTAACAAAGACATACACTGACACCAAGTAACAAAGACATACACTGATAACCAGTAACACAGACACACACTTATACCAAGTAACAAAGACATACACTGACACCAAGTCACAAAGACACGCACTGACACCCAGTAACAAAGTCATACACTGATACCCAGTAACACAGAAGCACAATTACACCAAGTAACAAAGACACATACTTACACCAAGTAACAGAGACATACACTGACACCAAGTAACAAAGACATCCACTTACACCAAGTAACAAAGACAGACAATTACACCAAGTAACAAAGACATACACTTACACCAAGTATTTTGACATACACTTGCACCAAGTAACAAAAACATACACTGACAACCAGTAACTAAGACATGCAATGATACCAAGTCACAAACACATACACTGACAACAAGTAACAAAGACATACTCTTACACCCAGTAACAAAGACACACATTGATAGCCAGTAACACAAACACACACTGACACCCAGTTAGAAACACACAATGACCCCCAGTGACACAGACACACACTTAACCCCAGTAACACAGACACACACTTACACCAAGTAACAAAGACATACACTGACACCAAGTAACAAAGACATACTCTGATACCCAGTAACACAGACGCACACTTGCACCAAGGAACAAAGACATACACTGACACCAAGTAACTAGACGCACACTTACACCTAGTAACAAAGACATACACTTACACCAAGTAACACAGACATACACTTCCACCAAGTATTTTGACATACACTTACACCAAGTAATAAAGACATACACTGACACCCAGTAACATAGAAATCCACTGACACCAATTAACAAAGACATACACTGACTCCCAGGAACACGGACAAACACTGACACCAAGTAACAAAGACACACACTTACACCAAGTAACAAAGACATGCACATACACCAAGTATTTTGACATACACTGCCACCAAGTAACAAAGACATACACTGATACACAGTAACACAGACACACACTTACACCAAGTAACAAAGACTTCCACTGACACCAAGTCACAAAGACACACACTGACACCCAGTAACAAAGACATACACTGACACCAAGTAACAAAGACATACACTGATACCCAGTAACACAGACAGACACTTACACCAAGTAACAAAGACATACACTGACACCAAGTCACAAAGACACACACTGACACCCAGTAACAAAGACATACACTGATACCCAGTAACACAGAAGCACACTTACACCAAGGAACAAAGACATACACTGACACCAAGTAACACAGACGCACACTTACACCTAGTAACAAAGACATACACTTACACCAAGTAACACAGACATACACTTCCACGAAGTATTTTGACATACACTTACACCAAGTAATAAAGACATACACTGACACCCAGTAACATAGAAATCCACTGACACCAATTAACAAAGACATACACTGACTCCCAGGAGCACGGACAAACACTGACACCAAGTAACAAAGACACACACTTACACCAAGTAACAAAGACATGCACATACACCAAGTATTTTGACATACACTGCCACCAAGTAACAAAGACATACACTGATACACAGTAACACAGACACACACTTACACCAAGTAACAAAGACTTACACTGACACCAAGTCACAAAGACACACACTGACACCCAGTAACAAAGACATACACTGACACCAAGTAACAAAGACATACACTGATACCCAGTAACACAGACACACACTTACACCAAGTAACAAAGACATACACTGACACCAAGTCACAAAGACACACACTGACACCCAGTAACAAAGACATACACTGATACCCAGTAACACAGAAGCACACTTACACCAAGTAACAAAGACACATACTTACACCAAGTAACAGAGACACACACTGACACCCAGTAACAAAGACATACACTGATACCCAGTAACACAGAAGCACACTTACACCAAGTAACAAAGACACATACTTACACCAAGTAACAGAGACATACACTTACACCAAGTAACAAAGACACATACTTACACCAAGTAACAGAGACATACACTGACACCAAGTAACAAAGACATCCACTTACACCAAGTAACAAAGACAGACAATTACACCAAGTAACAAAGACATACACTTACACCAAGTAATTTGACATACACTTGCACCAAGTAACAAAAACATACACTGACAACCAGTAACTAAGACATGCAATGATACCAAGTCACAAACACATACACTGACAACAAGTAACAAAGACATACTCTTACACCCAGTAACAAAGACACACATTGATAGCCAGTAACACAAACACACACTGACACCCAGTTAGAAACACACAATGACCCCCAGTAACACAGACACACACTTAACCCCAGTAACACAGACACACACTTACACCAAGTAACAAAGACATACACTGACACCAAGTAACAAAGACATACTCTGATACCCAGTAACACAGACGCACACTTACACCAAGGAACAAAGACATACACTGACACCAAGTAACACAGACGCACACTTACACCTAGTAACAAAGACATACAGTTACACCAAGTAACGCAGACATACACTTACACCAAGTATTTTGACATACACCTACACCAAGTAACAAAGACGTACACTGACACCCAGTAACAAAGAAATCCACTGACAACAAGTCACAAACACATACACTGACACCAAGTAACAAAGACAAACACTTACACCAAGTAACAAAGACATACACTGACACCCAGTAACAAAGAAATCCACTGACAACAAGTCACAAACACATACACTGACACCAAGTAACAAAGACAAACACTTACACCAAGTAACAAAGACATACACTGACACCCAGGAACACAGAGACACACTGACACCAAGTAACAAAGACATACACTTACACCAAGTAACAAAGACATACACTGACAAGAAAAAACAAAGACACACACTTACACCAAGTAACACAGACATACACTGACACCAAGTAACAAAGACAGACAATTACTCCAAGTAACAAAGACATACACTTACACCAAGTATTTTGATATACACTGACACCAAGTAACAAAGACATACACTGATACCCAGAAACACAGACACACACTTACACCAGGTAACAAAGACGTACATTGGCGCCAAGTCACAAAGACACACACTGACACCCAGTAACAAAGACATGCACTGACACCAAGTATCAAAGACATACACTGATACCCAGTAACACAGACACACACTTACACCAAGTAACAAAGACATACACTGACACCAAGTCACAAAAACACACACTGACACCCAGTAACAAAGACATACACTGACACCAAGTCAAAAAGACATACACTGATACCCAGTAACAAAGTCATACACTGATACCCAGTAACACAGACGCACACTTACACCAAGTAACAAAGACATACACTTACACCAATTAACACAGACATACACTTACACAAGTATTTTGACATACACTTACGCCAAGTAACAAAGACATACACTGACACCCAGTAACAAAGACATTCACTGACAACAAGTCACAAACACATACAATGACACCAAGTAACAAAGACATACACTTACACCAAGTAACAAAGACACACACTTACACCAAGTAACAAAGACATATACTGACAACAAGTAACAAAGACACACACTTACACCAAGTAAATCAGACATACACTGACACCAAGAAACAAAGACAGACAATTACACCAAGTAACAAAGACATACACCTACACCAAGTATTTTGACATACACTTACACCAAGTAACAAAGACATACACTGACACCCAGTAACACAGACACACACTTACACCAAGTAACAAAGACATACACTGACACCAAGTCACAAAGACACACACTGACACCCAATAACAAAGACATACGCTGACACCAAGTAACAAAGACATACACTGATAACCAGTAACACAGACAAACATTAACACCAAGTAACAAAGACATACACTGACACCAAGTCACAAAGACACACACTGACACCCAGTAACAAAGACATACACTGACACCAAGTCACAAAGACATACACTGATACCCAGTAACAAAGACATGCACTGATACCCAGTAACACAGACACACACTTACACCAAGTAACAAAGACACACACTGATACCCAGTAACACAGACACACACTTGCAACAAGTAACAAAGACATACACTGACACGCAGTAACAAAGACATACACTGACACCCAGTAACACAGACACACACGGACACCAAGTAATAAAGACATACACTGACACCAAGTAACAAAGACATACACTGATACCCAGTAACTCAGACGCACACTTACACCAAGTAACAAAGACATACACTTACACCAAGTAACACAGACATCCACTTACACCAAGTATTTTGACATACACTTACACAAAGTAGCAAAGACATACACTGACACCCAGTAACACCGACACAAAGTTACACCCAGTTACACAGACACACACTTACAACAAGTAACAAAGACATACACTGACACCCAGTAACAATGACATACACTGACACCGAGTAACACAGACACACACGGACACCAAGTAACAAAGACACACACATACACCAAGTAACAAAGACATACACTGACACCAAGTCACAAAGACACACACTGACACCCAGTAACAAAGACATACACTGACACCAAGTCACAAAGACATACACTGATACCCAGTAACAAAGGCATACACTGATACCCAGTAACACAGACGCACACTTACACCAAGTAACAAAGACATACACTTAAACCAAGTAACACAGATGCACACTGACACCCAGTAACAAATACATACACTGACACCCAGTAACACAGACACACACGGACACCAAGTAACAAAGACATACACTTACACCAAGTATTTTGACATACACTGCCACCAAGTAACAAAGACATACACTGATACACAGTAACACAGACACACACTTACACCAGGAAACAAAGACACACACTGACACCAAGTCACAAAGACACACACTGACACCCAGTAACAAAGACATACACTGATACCCAGTAACACAGACATACACTTACACCAAGTAACAAAGACACGTACTTAAACCAAGTAACACAGACAGACACTGACACCAACTAACAAAGACATACACTTACACCATGTAACAAAGACACACAATTACACCAAGTAACAAAGACATACACTTACACCAAGTATTTTGACATACACTTGCACCAAGTAACAAAGACATAGAACATAGAACATAGAACATAGAACATACAGCACAGAACAGGCCCTTCGGCCCACAATGTTGTGCCGATCCTTTGTCCTCTGTCAAGGACAATTTAATCTATACCCCATCATTCTCCTTTATCCATATACCTATCCAAAAGCCTTTTGAAAGTCCCTAAAGTTTCTGACTCAACAACTTCCCCGGGCAAGGCATTCCATGCCTCGACCACTCTCTGGGTAAAGAACCTTCCCCTGACATCCCCCTTATATCTCCCACCCTTCACCTTAAATTTATGACCCCTTGTAACGCTTTGCTCCACCCGGGGAAAAAGTTTCTGACTGTCTACCCTATCTATTCCCCTGATCATCTTATAAACCTCTATCATGTCACCCCTCATCCTTCTCCTTTCTAATGAGAAGAGGCCTAGAATGTTCAGCCTTTCCTCGTAAGACTTATTCTCCATTCCAGGCAACATCCTGGTAAATCTCCTCTGCACCCTCTCCAAGGCTTCCACATCCTTCCTAAAATGAGGCGACCAGAACTGCACACAGTACTCCAAATGAGGCCTTACCAAGGTCCTGTACAGCTGCATCATCACCTCACGGCTCTTAAATTCAATCCCTCTGCTAATGAACGCTAACACCCCATATGCCTTCTTCACAGCCCTATCCACTTGAGTTGCAACTTTCAATGATCTATGCACATAGACCCCAAGGTCTCTCTGCTCCTCCACATGCCCAAGAACCCTACCGTTAACCCAGTATTTTGCATTCATGTTTGTCCTTCCAAAATGGACGACCTCACACTTTTCAGGGTTAAACTCCATCTGCCACTTTTCAGCCCAGCACTGCAACCTATCCAAGTCCCTTTGCAGACGACAATAGCCCTCCTCGGTATCCACAACTCCACCAACCTTTGTATCATCTGCAAATTTACTGACCCACCCTTCGACTTCCTCATCCAAGTCGTTAATAAAAATCACAAACAGGAGAGGACCCAGAACTGATCCCTGCGGCACGCCACTGGTAACTGGGCTCCAGGCTGAGTATTTACCATCTAAGTCCACTCTCTGCCTTCTATCAGTTAGCCAATTCTTAATCCAACTGGCCACATTCCCCACTATCCCATGCCTCCTGACTTTCTCCATAAATCTACCATGGGGGACCTTATCAAATGCCTTACTAAAATCCATGTACACCACATCCACTGGTTTACCCTCATCCACTTGCTTGGTCACCTGCTCAAAGAATTCAATCAGGCTTGTGAGGCAAGACCTACCCCTCACAAAACCGTGCTGACTGTCCCGAATCAAGCAGTGTCTTTCCAGATGCTCAGAAATCCTATCCCTCAGCACCTTTTCCATCAACTTGCCTACCACTGAAGTAAGACTAACTGGCCTGTAATTCCCAGGGTTGTTCCTATTCCCTTTCTTGAACAGGGGCACAACATTTGCCACCCTCCAATCACCTGGTACCACCCCCGTCAGCAGAGAAGATGAAAAGATCATTGCCAGCGGCTCTGCAATTTCATCCCTTGCTTCCCATAACATCCTTGGATATACCCCGTCAGGCCCGGGAGACTTGTCTATCTTCAAGTTATTCAAAAACCCCAACACATCTTCCCTCCTAACGAGCACTTCCTCGAGCTTACCAGTCTGCTTCCCACCGTCCTCTTCAGTAATACACCCCTTCTCATTCGTAAATACCGAAGAGAAGTACTCATTCAAAACCTCACTTATCTCTTCCGGCTCAACACACAGTCTCCCGCTATTGTCCTTGACCGGACCTACGGTCCCCCTAGTCATCCTCATATTTCTGACATACGCGTAAAAGGCCTTGGGGTTTTCTTTTATCCTACCCGCCAAGCATTTTTCATGCCCTCTCTTAGCTCTCCTAATCCCTTTCTTCAGATCCTTCCTGGCCATCTTGTATCCCTCCAGAGCTATGCCTGTGCCCTTTTTCCTCAACTTTATATACGCATCCTTCTTCTTCCTAACAAGACTCTCAACCTCTCTTGTCAACCACTCAGACGCACACTTACACCAAGTAACAAAGACATACAATGACACCAAGTCACAAAGACATACACTGATACCCAGGAACACAGACACACACTGACACCCAGTAACAAAGACATACACTGATACCCAGGAACACAGACACACACTGACACCCAGTAACAAAGACATACACTGATACCCAGTAACTAAGACATACAATGACACCAAGTCACAAACACATACACTGACACCAAGTAACAAAGACATACAATTACACCAAGTAACAAAGACATACATTGATACCCAGTAACAAAGACACACACTGACACCCAGTTAGAAACACACAATGACCCCCAGTAACACAGACACACACTGACCCCCAGTAACACAGACACACACTTACACCAAGTAACAAAGACATGAACTGACACGGAGTAACAGAGACATACAATGATACCCAGTAACTCAGACGCACACTTACACCAAGTAACAAAGACATACAATGACACCAAGTCACAAAGACATACACTGATACCCAGGAACACAGACACACACTGACACCCAGTAACAAAGACATACACTGATACCCAGTATCACAGACACATACTTGCATCAAGTAACAAAGACATACACTGACACCAAGTCACAAAGACACACACTGACACACAGTAACAAAGACATACACTGACAGAAAGTCACAAAGACATACACTGATACCCAGGAACACAGACACACACTGACACCCTGGAACAAAGACATACACTGATACCAAGTCACAAAGACATACACTGATACCCAGTAACACAGACACACACTGACACCCAGTAACAAAGACATACACTGATACCAAGTCACAAAGACAAACACTGATACCCAGTAACACAGACACTCATAGACACCCAGTAAGAAAGACATACACTGATACTAAGTCACAAAGACATACACTGATACGCAGTAACACAGATACACACTGACACCAAGTCACAAAGACACACACTGACACCAAGTAACAAAGACATACACTGATACCCAGTAACAAAGACATACACTGATACCCAGTATCACAGACATACACTTACTCCAAGTAACAAAGACACACACTGATACCCAGTAACACAGACACACACTTACACCAAGTAACAAAGACATACACTGACACCCAGTAACAAAGACATGCACTGACACCCAGTAACACAGACACACACGGACACCAAGTAACAAAGACAGACACTTACACCAAGTAACACAGACACACACTGACACCCAGTAAGACAAACAAACAAACTGACACCCAGTAACACAGACACACACTGACACCAAGTAACAAAGACATACACTGACACACAGTATCACAGATACACACTGGGCGGCACAGTGGCGCAGTGGTTAGCACGGCAGCCTCACAGCTCCAGGGACCCGGGTTCGATTCTGGGTACTGCCTGTGCGGAGTTTGCAAGTTCTCCCTGTGTCTGCGTGGGTTTCCTCCGGGTGCTCCGGTTTCCTCCCACATGCCAAAGACTTGCAGGTTGGTAGGTTAATTGGCTATTATAAATTGCCCCTAGTATAGGTAGGTGGTCGGGAAATGTATAGGGACCGGTGGTGATGTTATTGGAATATGCGATTCGTGTAGGATTGCGATAAGTGGTTCGTTGATGGTCGGCACAGACTCGGTGGGCCGAAGGGCCTGTTTCAGTGCGGTATCTCCAAACTAAACTAAATACTGACACCTAGTGTCACAGACGCACACGGACACCCAGTAAAACGCACTGACACCAAGTAACACAGGCAGACACTTACACCAAGTAACACAGACAGACACCTACACCAAGTATTTTGACATACACTGACACCAAGTAACATAGACATACACTTAAACCAAGTAACAAAGACATACACTGACACCAGGGAACACAGTCACTCACTGACACCAAGTAACAAAGACACACAATTACACCAAGTAACAAAGACATACACTGATTCACAGTAACACAGACACACACTTACACCAAGTAACAAAGACATACACTGACACCAAGTCACAAAGACACACACTGACACCCAGTAACAAAGACATACACTGACACCAAGTGACAAAGACATACACTGATACCCAGTAACACAGACACACACAACACCAAGTAACAAAGACACACAATTACACCAAGTAACAAAGACATACACTGACACCAAGTCACAAAGACACTCACTGATACCCAGTAACAAAGACATACACTGACACCAAGTCACAAAGATATACTCTGATACCAAGTAACAAAGACAGACACTGACACCCAGTCAGAAACACACAATGACCCCCAGTAACACAGACACACACTGACCCCCAGTAACACAGACACACACTTACACCAAGTAACAAAGACATACACTGACACCAAGTCAAAAAGACACACACTGATACCCAGTAACAAAGACATACACTGACACCAAGTAACAAAGATATACTCTGACACCAAGTCACAAAGACACACACTGATACCCAGTAACAAAGACATACACTGACACCAAGTCACAAAGATATACTCTGATACCAAGTAACAAAGACAGACACTGACACCCAGTCAGAAACACACAATGACCCCCAGTAACACAGACACACACTGACCCCCAGTAACACAGACACACACTTACACCAAGTAACAAAGACATACACTGACACCAAGTCACAAAGACACACACTGATACCCAGTAACAAAGACATACACTGACACCAAGTCACAAAGATATACTCTGATACCCAGTAACAAAGACATACTCTGACACCAAATCACAAAGATATACTCTGATACCAAGTAACAAAGACAGACACTGACACCCAGTAACACAGACATACACTGACACCCAGGAACACAGTCACACACTGACACCCAGTAACAAAGACATACACTGACACCAAGTAACAAAGATATACTCTGACACCAAGTCACAAAGACACACACTGATACCCAGTAACAAAGACATACACTGACACCAAGTCACAAAGATATACTCTGATACCAAGTAACAAAGACAGACACTGACACCCAGTCAGAAACACACAATGACCCCCAGTAACACAGATACACACTGACCCCCAGTAACAAAGACACACACTTACACCAAGTAACAAAGACATACACTGACACCAAGTCACAAAGACACACACTGATACCCAGTAACAAAGACATACACTGACACCAAGTCACAAAGATATACTCTGATACCCAGTAACAAAGACATACTCTGACACCAAGTCACAAAGATACACTCTGATACCAAGTAACAAAGACAGACACTGACACCCAGTCAGAAACACACAATGACCCCCAGTAACACAGATACACACTGTCACCAAGTCACAAAGACACACACTGACACCCAGTAACAAAGACATACACTGATACCCAGTAACACAGACATACACTTACACCAAGTAACAAAGACACATACTTAAACCAAGTAACACAGACAGACACTGACACCAACTAACAAAGACATACAATTACACCAAGTAACAAAGACATACACTTACACCAAGTATTTTGACATACACTTGCACCAAGTAACAAAGACATACACTGACACCAAGTCACAAAGACACACACTGACACCCAGTAACAAAGACATACACTGACACCAAGTGACAAAGACATACACTGACACCCAGGAACACAGTCACACACTGACACCCAGTAACAAAGACATACACTGACACCAAGTCACAAAGATATACTCTGATACCAAGTAACAAAGACAGACACTGACACCCAGTCAGAAACACACAATGACCCCCAGTAACACAGACACACACTGACACCCAGTAACACAGACACACACTTACACCAATTAACAAAGACATACACTGACACCAAGTCACAAAGAAACACACTGATACCCAGTAACAAAGACATACACTGACACCAAGTCACAAAGATATACTCTGATACCCAGTAACAAAGACATACACTGACACCAAGTCACAAAGATATACTCTGATACCAAGTAAATAAGACAGACACTGACACCCAGTCAGAAACACACAATGACCCCCAGTAACACAGATAAACACTGACACCAAGTCACAAAGACACACACTGACACCCAGTAACAAAGACCTACACTGATACCCAGTAACACAGACATACACTTACACCAAGTAACAAAGACCCATACTTAAACCAAGTAACAAAGACATACACTGATTCACAGTAACACAGACACACAGTTACACCAAGTAACAAAGACATACAATGACACCAAGTCACAAAGACACACACTGACACCCAGTAACAAAGACATACACTGACACCAAGTCACAAAGACACACACTGACACCCAGGAACACAGACACACACTGACACCCTGGAACAAAGACATACACTGATACCAAGTCACAAAGACATACACTGATACCCAGTAACACAGACACACACTGACACCCAGTAACAAAGACATACACTGATACCAAGTCACAAAGACAAACACTGATACCCAGTAACACAGACACTCATAGACACCCAGTAAGAAAGACATACACTGATACTAAGTCACAAAGACATACACTGATACCCAGTAACACAGATACACACTGACACCAAGACACAAAGACACACACTGACACCCAGTAACAAAGACATACACTGATACCCAGTAACAAAGACATACACTGATACCCAGTAACACAGACATACACTTACTCCAAGTAACAAAGACACACACTGATACCCAGTAACACAGACACACACTTACACCAAGTAACAAAGACATGCACTGACACCCAGTAACACAGACACACACGGACACCAAGTAACAAAGACAGACACTTACACCAAGTAACACAGACACACACTGACACCCAGTAAGACAAACAAACAAACTGACACCCAGTAACACAGACACACACTGACACCAAGTAACAAAGACATACACTGACACACAGTATCACAGATACACACTGGGCGGCACAGTGGCACAGTGGTTAGCACTGCAGCCTCACAGCTCCAGGGACCCGGGTTCGATTCTGGGTACTGCCTGTGCGGAGTTTGCAAGTTCTCCCTGTGTCTGCGTGGGTTTCCTCCGGGTGCTCCGGTTTCCTCCCACATGCCAAAGACTTGCAGGTTGGTAGGTTAATTGGCCATTATAAATTGCCCCTAGTATAGGTAGGTGGTCGGGAAATATATAGGGACCGGTGGTGATGTTATTGGAATATGCGATTCGTGTAGGATTGCGATAAGTGGTTCGTTGATGGTCGGCACAGACTCGGTGGGCCGAAGGGCCTGTTTCAGTGCGGTATCTCCAAACTAAACTAAATACTGACACCTAGTGTCACAGACGCACACGGACACCCAGGAAAACGCACTGACACCAAGTAACACAGGCATACACTTACACCAAGTAACACAGACATACACCTACACCAAGTATTTTGACATACACTGACACCAAGTAACACAGACATACACAGATACCCAGTAACACAGACGCACACTGACAGCAAGTAACACAGACATACACCTACACCAAGTATTTTGACATACATTGACACCAAGTAACACAGACATACACAGATACCCAGTAACACAGACGCACACTGACACCAAGTAACATAGACATACACTTACACCAAGTAACAAAGACATACACTGACACCCAGGAACACAGTCACACACTGACACCAAGTAACAAAGACACACAATTACACCAAGTAACAAAGACATACACTGATTCACAGTAACACAGACACACACTTACACCAAGTAACAAAGACATACACTGACACCAAGTCACAAAGACACACACTGACACCCAGTAACAAAGACATACACTGACACCAAGTGACAAAGACATACACTGATACCCAGTAACACAGACACACACAACACCAAGTAACAAAGACACACACTTACACCAAGTCACAAAGATATACTCTGATACCAAGTAACAAAGACAGACACTGACACCCAGTCAGAAACACACAATGACCCCCAGTAACACAGACACACACTGACCCCCAGTAACACAGACACACACTTACACCAAGTAACAAAGACATACACTGACACCAAGTCACAAAGACACACACTGATACCCAGTAACAAAGACATACACTGACACCAAGTAACAAAGATATACTCTGACACCAAGTCACAAAGACACACACTGATACCCAGTAACAAAGACATACACTGACACCAAGTCACAAAGATATACTCTGATACCAAGTAACAAAGACAGACACTGACACCCAGTCAGAAACACACAATGACCCCCAGTAACACAGACACACACTGACCCCCAGTAACACAGAGACACACTTACACCAAGTGACAAAGACATACACTGACACCAAGTCACAAAGATATACTCTGATACCAAGTAACAAAGACAGACACTGACACCCAGTCAGAAACACACAATGACCCCCAGTAACACAGATACACACTGACACCAAGTCACAAAGACACACACTGACACCCAGTAACAAAGACATACACTGATACCCAGTAACACAGACGCACACTTACACAAAGTAACAAAGACATACAATGACACCAAGTAACAAAGACATACACTGATACCCAGTAACACAGACATACACCTACACCAAGTATTTTGACATCCACTTACACCAAGTAACAAAGACATACACTGACACCCAGTAACAAAGAAATCCACTGACACCAAGTAACAAAGACATACACTGACACCCAGGAACACAGACACACACTGACACCAAGTAACAAAGACACACACTTACACCAAGTAACAAAGACATACAATTACACCAAGTATTTTGACATACACTGCCAACAAGTAACAAAGACATACACTGATACACAGTAACACAGACACACACTGACACCAAGTTAAAAAGACATACTCTGACACCAAGTAACAAAGACATACACTGATACCCAGTAACACAGACACACACTTACACCAAGTAACAAAGACTTACACTGACACCAAGTCACAAAGACACACACTGAAACCCAGTAACAAAGACATACACTGACACCAAGTCACAAAGACATACACTGGACCCAGTAACAAAGACATACACTGATACCCAGTAACACAAACGCAGACTTACACCAATAACAAAGACATACACTTACACCAAGTAACAAAGACACATACTTACACCAAGTAACACAGACATACACTGACACCAAGTAACAAAGACATACACTTACACAAAGTAACAAAGACAGACAATTACACCAAGTAACAAAGACATACACTTCCAACAAGTATTTTGACATACACTTGCACCAAGTAACAAAGACATACACTGACACCCAGTAACTAAGACATCCAATGACACCAAGTCACAAACACATACACTGACACCAAGTAACAAAGACATTCACATACACTCAGTAACAAAGACATACATTGATACCCAGTAACACAGGCACACACTGACACCCAGTTAGAAACACACAATGACCCCCAGGAACACAGACACTCACTGACCCCCAGTAACACAGACACACACTTACACCAAGTAAAAAAGACATACATTGACACCAAGTAACAAAGACATACACTGATACCCAGGAACACAGACGCACACTTACACCAAGTTACAAAGACAAACACTGACACCAAGTAACAAAGACATACACTGATACCCAGTAACACAGGCGCACACTTACACCAAGTATTTTGACATACACTTACACCCAGTAACAAAGACATACACTGACACCCAGTAACAAAGTAATCCACTGACAACAAGTCACAAACACATTCACTGACACCAAGTAACAATGACATACACTTACACCAAGTAACAAAGACATACACTGACACCCAGGAACACAGACACACACTGACACCAAGTAACAAAGACACACATTTACACCAAGTAACAAAGAGATACACTGACAAGAAATAACAAAGTCACACAATTACACCAAGTAACACAGACATACACTGACACCAAGTAACAAAGACAAACAATTACACCAAGTATTTTGACATACACTGACACCAGGTAACAAAGACATACACTGAAACCCAGTAACACAGACACACACTTACACCAAGTAACAAAGACGTACACTGGCACCAAGTCACAAAGACACACACTGACACCCAGTAACAAAGACATACACTGACACCAAGTATCAAAGACATACTCTGATACCCAGTAATACAGACACACACTTACACCAAGTATCAAAGACATACACTGACACCAAGTCACAAAGACACACACTGACACCCAGTAACAAAGACATACACTGACACCAAGTCACAAAGACATACACTGATACCCAGTAACAAAGACAGACACTGATACCCAGTAACACAGACGCACACTTACACCCAGTAACAAAGACATACACTTACACCAAGTAACACAGACATACACTTACACCAAGTAACAAAGACATACACTGACACCCAGTAACAAAGACATCCACTGACAACAAGTCACAAACACATACACTGACACCAAGTAACAAAGACATACACTTACACCAAGTAACAAAGACATAAACAGACACCAAGTAACAAAGACATACACGAACACCAAGTATTTTGACATGCACTGCCACCAAGTAGCAAAGAAATACACTGATACACAATCACACAGACACACACTTACACCAAGTAACAAAGACATACACTGACACCCAGGAACACAGACACACACTGACACCAAGTAACAAAGACACACAATTACACCAAGTAACAAAGACATACACTTACACCAAGTATTTTGACATACACTGACACCAAGTCACAAAGACATACACTGATACCCAGTAAAAAAGACATACACTGATACCCAGTAACAAAGACGCACACTTAAACCAAGTAACACAGACATACACTTACACCAAGTATTTTGAAATACACTTACACCAGGTCACAAAGACACACACTGACACCCAGCAACAAAGACATACACTGACACCAAGTCACAAAGACATACACTGATACCCAGTAAAAAAGAAATACACTGATACCCAGTAACACAGACGCACACTTGCACCAAGTAACAAAGACATACACTTACACCACGTAACAAAGACAGACAATTACATCAAGTAACAAAGACATACACTTACACCAAGTATTTTGACATACACTTGCACCAAGTAACAGAGATATACACTGACACCAAGTAACAAAGACACACACTTACATCAAGTAACAAAGACATACACTGATACACAGTAACACAGACACACACTTACACCAAGTGACAAAGACATACACTGACACCAAGTAACAAAGACATACACTGACACCCAGTAACAAAGACATACACTGACACAAAGTCTCAAAGACACACACTGACACCCAGTAACAAAGACATACACTGACACCAAGTCTCAAAGACATACACTGATACCCAGGTAAAAAGACATACACTGATACCCAGTAACACAGACGCACACTTACACCAAGTAACAAAGACATACATTTACACCAAGTAACAAAGACACACACTGATACACAGTAACACAGACACACACTTACACCAAGTAACAAAGACATACAGTGACACCAAGTCACAAAGACACACACTGACACCCAGTAACAAAGACATACACTGACACCAAGTCACAAAGACACACACTGACACCCAGTAACAAAGACATACACTGACACCAAGTCACAAATACATACACTGATACCCAGTAAAAAAGACATACACTGATACCCAGTAACACAGACGCACACTTACACCAAGTAACAAAGAAATCCACTTACACCAAGTAACAAAGACACATACTTACACCAAGTAACACAGACATACACTGACACCAATTAACAAAGACATACACTTACACAAAGTAACAAAGACAGACAATTACATCAAGTAACAAAGACATACAATTACACCAAGTATTTTGACATACACTTGCACCAAGTAACAAAGACATACACTGACACCCAGTAACTAAGACATACAATGACACCAAGTCACAAACACATACACTGACACCAAGTAACAAAGACATACACTTACACCCAGTAACAAAGACATTCATTGATACCCAGTAACACAGACACACACTGACACCCAGTTCGAAAGACAAAAAGACCCCCAGTAACACAGACACTCCCGGACCCCCAGTAACACAGACACACACTTACACCAAGTGACAAAGACATACAATGACAGCAAGTAACAAAGACATACACTGATACCCAGTAACACAGACGCACACTTACACCAAGTAACACTGACGTACACCTGCACCAAGTATTTTGACATACACTTACACCAAGTGGCAAAGACATACACTGACACCCAGTGACAAAGAAATCCACTGACACCAAGTAACAAAGACCTACACTGATACCCAGTAACACAGATGCACACTTACACCAAGTAACAAAGACATACACTTACACCAAGTAACACTGACGTACACCTGCACCACGTATTTTGACATACACTTACACCAAGTAGCAAAGACATACACTGACACCCAGTGACAAAGAAATCCACTGACACCAAGTAACACAGACATACACAGATACCCAGTAACACAGACGCACACTGACAGCAAGTAACACAGACATACACCTACACCAAGTATTTTGACATACATTGACACCAAGTAACACAGACATACACAGATACCCAGTAACACAGACGCACACTGACACCAAGTAACATAGACATACACTTACACCAAGTAACAAAGACATACACTGACACCCAGGAACACAGTCACACACTGACACCAAGTAACAAAGACACACAATTACACCAAGTAACAAAGACATACACTGATTCACAGTAACACAGACACACACTTACACCAAGTAACAAAGACATACACTGACACCAAGTCACAAAGACACACACTGACACCCAGTAACAAAGACATACACTGACACCAAGTGACAAAGACATACACTGATACCCAGTAACACAGACACACACAACACCAAGTAACAAAGACACACACTTACACCAAGTCACAAAGATATACTCTGATACCAAGTAACAAAGACAGACACTGACACCCAGTCAGAAACACACAATGACCCCCAGTAACACAGACACACACTGACCCCCAGTAACACAGACACACACTTACACCAAGTAACAAAGACATACACTGACACCAAGTCACAAAGACACACACTGATACCCAGTAACAAAGACATACACTGACACCAAGTAACAAAGATATACTCTGACACCAAGTCACAAAGACACACACTGATACCCAGTAACAAAGACATACACTGACACCAAGTCACAAAGATATACTCTGATACCAAGTAACAAAGACAGACACTGACACCCAGTCAGAAACACACAATGACCCCCAGTAACACAGACACACACTGACCCCCAGTAACACAGAGACACACTTACACCAAGTGACAAAGACATACACTGACACCAAGTCACAAAGACACACACTGATACCCAGTAAAAAAGACATACACTGACACCAAGTCACAAAGATATACTCTGATACCAAGTAACAAAGACAGACACTGACACCCAGTCAGAAACACACAATGACCCCCAGTAACACAGATACACACTGACACCAAGTCACAAAGACACACACTGACACCCAGTAACAAAGACATACACTGATACCCAGTAACACAGACGCACACTTACACAAAGTAACAAAGACATACAATGACACCAAGTAACAAAGACATACACTGATACCCAGTAACACAGACATACACCTACACCAAGTATTTTGACATCCACTTACACCAAGTAACAAAGACATACACTGACACCCAGTAACAAAGAAATCCACTGACACCAAGTAACAAAGACATACACTGACACCCAGGAACACAGACACACACTGACACCAAGTAACAAAGACACACACTTACACCAAGTAACAAAGACATACAATTACACCAAGTATTTTGACATACACTGCCAACAAGTAACAAAGACATACACTGATACACAGTAACACAGACACACACTGACACCAAGTTAAAAAGACATACTCTGACACCAAGTAACAAAGACATACACTGATACCCAGTAACACAGACACACACTTACACCAAGTAACAAAGACTTACACTGACACCAAGTCACAAAGACACACACTGAAACCCAGTAACAAAGACATACACTGACACCAAGTCACAAAGACATACACTGGACCCAGTAACAAAGACATACACTGATACCCAGTAACACAAACGCAGACTTACACCAATAACAAAGACATACACTTACACCAAGTAACAAAGACACATACTTACACCAAGTAACACAGACATACACTGACACCAAGTAACAAAGACATACACTTACACAAAGTAACAAAGACAGACAATTACACCAAGTAACAAAGACATACACTTCCAACAAGTATTTTGACATACACTTGCACCAAGTAACAAAGACATACACTGACACCCAGTAACTAAGACATCCAATGACACCAAGTCACAAACACATACACTGACACCAAGTAACAAAGACATTCACATACACTCAGTAACAAAGACATACATTGATACCCAGTAACACAGGCACACACTGACACCCAGTTAGAAACACACAATGACCCCCAGGAACACAGACACTCACTGACCCCCAGTAACACAGACACACACTTACACCAAGTAAAAAAGACATACATTGACACCAAGTAACAAAGACATACACTGATACCCAGGAACACAGACGCACACTTACACCAAGTTACAAAGACAAACACTGACACCAAGTAACAAAGACATACACTGATACCCAGTAACACAGGCGCACACTTACACCAAGTATTTTGACATACACTTACACCCAGTAACAAAGACATACACTGACACCCAGTAACAAAGTAATCCACTGACAACAAGTCACAAACACATTCACTGACACCAAGTAACAATGACATACACTTACACCAAGTAACAAAGACATACACTGACACCCAGGAACACAGACACACACTGACACCAAGTAACAAAGACACACATTTACACCAAGTAACAAAGAGATACACTGACAAGAAATAACAAAGTCACACAATTACACCAAGTAACACAGACATACACTGACACCAAGTAACAAAGACAAACAATTACACCAAGTATTTTGACATACACTGACACCAAGTAACAAAGACATACACTGAAACCCAGTAACACAGACACACACTTACACCAAGTAACAAAGACGTACACTGGCACCAAGTCACAAAGACACACACTGACACCCAGTAACAAAGACATACACTGACACCAAGTATCAAAGACATACTCTGATACCCAGTAATACAGACACACACTTACACCAAGTATCAAAGACATACACTGACACCAAGTCACAAAGACACACACTGACACCCAGTAACAAAGACATACACTGACACCAAGTCACAAAGACATACACTGATACCCAGTAACAAAGACAGACACTGATACCCAGTAACACAGACGCACACTTACACCCAGTAACAAAGACATACACTTACACCAAGTAACACAGACATACACTTACACCAAGTAACAAAGACATACACTGACACCCAGTAACAAAGACATCCACTGACAACAAGTCACAAACACATACACTGACACCAAGTAACAAAGACATACACTTACACCAAGTAACAAAGACATAAACAGACACCAAGTAACAAAGACATACACGAACACCAAGTATTTTGACATGCACTGCCACCAAGTAGCAAAGAAATACACTGATACACAATCACACAGACACACACTTACACCAAGTAACAAAGACATACACTGACACCCAGGAACACAGACACACACTGACACCAAGTAACAAAGACACACAATTACACCAAGTAACAAAGACATACACTTACACCAAGTATTTTGACATACACTGACACCAAGTCACAAAGACATACACTGATACCCAGTAAAAAAGACATACACTGATACCCAGTAACAAAGACGCACACTTAAACCAAGTAACACAGACATACACTTACACCAAGTATTTTGAAATACACTTACACCAGGTCACAAAGACACACACTGACACCCAGCAACAAAGACATACACTGACACCAAGTCACAAAGACATACACTGATACCCAGTAAAAAAGAAATACACTGATACCCAGTAACACAGACGCACACTTGCACCAAGTAACAAAGACATACACTTACACCACGTAACAAAGACAGACAATTACATCAAGTAACAAAGACATACACTTACACCAAGTATTTTGACATACACTTGCACCAAGTAACAGAGATATACACTGACACCAAGTAACAAAGACACACACTTACATCAAGTAACAAAGACATACACTGATACACAGTAACACAGACACACACTTACACCAAGTGACAAAGACATACACTGACACCAAGTAACAAAGACATACACTGACACCCAGTAACAAAGACATACACTGACACAAAGTCTCAAAGACACACACTGACACCCAGTAACAAAGACATACACTGACACCAAGTCTCAAAGACATACACTGATACCCAGGTAAAAAGACATACACTGATACCCAGTAACACAGACGCACACTTACACCAAGTAACAAAGACATACATTTACACCAAGTAACAAAGACACACACTGATACACAGTAACACAGACACACACTTACACCAAGTAACAAAGACATACAGTGACACCAAGTCACAAAGACACACACTGACACCCAGTAACAAAGACATACACTGACACCAAGTCACAAAGACACACACTGACACCCAGTAACAAAGACATACACTGACACCAAGTCACAAATACATACACTGATACCCAGTAAAAAAGACATACACTGATACCCAGTAACACAGACGCACACTTACACCAAGTAACAAAGAAATCCACTTACACCAAGTAACAAAGACACATACTTACACCAAGTAACACAGACATACACTGACACCAATTAACAAAGACATACACTTACACAAAGTAACAAAGACAGACAATTACATCAAGTAACAAAGACATACAATTACACCAAGTATTTTGACATACACTTGCACCAAGTAACAAAGACATACACTGACACCCAGTAACTAAGACATACAATGACACCAAGTCACAAACACATACACTGACACCAAGTAACAAAGACATACACTTACACCCAGTAACAAAGACATTCATTGATACCCAGTAACACAGACACACACTGACACCCAGTTCGAAAGACAAAAAGACCCCCAGTAACACAGACACTCCCGGACCCCCAGTAACACAGACACACACTTACACCAAGTGACAAAGACATACAATGACAGCAAGTCACAAAGACATACACTGATACCCAGTAACACAGACGCACACTTACACCAAGTAACACTGACGTACACCTGCACCAAGTATTTTGACATACACTTACACCAAGTGGCAAAGACATACCCTGACACCCAGTGACAAAGAAATCCACTGACACCAAGTAACAAAGACCTACACTGATACCCAGTAACACAGATGCACACTTACACCAAGTAACAAAGACATACACTTACACCAAGTAACACTGACGTACACCTGCACCACGTATTTTGACATACACTTACACCAAGTAGCAAAGACATACACTGACACCCAGTGACAAAGAAATCCACTGACACCAAGTAACAAAGACATACACTGACACCCAGGAGCACAGACACACACTGACACCAAGTAACAAAGACACACACTGACACCAAGTAACAAAGACACACACTTACACCAAGTATTTTGACATACACTGCCACCAAGTAACAAAGACATACACTGATACACAGTAACACAGACACACACTTACACCAAGTAACAAAGACATACACTGACACAAAGTCACAAAGACACACACTGACACCCAGTAATGAAGACATACACTGACACCAAGTAACAAAGACATACACTGATACCCAGTAACACAGACACACACTTACACCAAGTAACAAAGACATGCGCTGACACCAAGTCACAAAGACACACACTGACACCCAGTAACAAAGACATACACTGACACCAAGTAACAAAGACATACATTGATACCAAGTCACAAAGACATACACTGATACCCAGTAACACAGACACACAGTGACACCAAGTAACAAAGACAAACACTGACACCAAGTAACAAAGGCATACACTTACACCAAGTAACAAAGGCACACACTTACACCAAGTAACAAAGACATACACTTACCTCAAGTATTTTGACATACACTGACACCAGGTCACAAAGACATACACTGATACCCAGTAAAAAAGACATACACTGATACCCAGTAACACAGACGCACACTTACACCAAGTAACACAGACATACACTTACACCAAGTATTTTGAAATACACTTACACCAGGTCACAAAGACACACACTGACACCCAGTAACAAAGACATACACTGACACCAAGTCACAAAGACATACACTGATACCCAGTAAAAAAGACATACACTGATACCCAGTAACACAGACGCACACTTGCACCATGTAACAAAGACATACACTTACACCAAGTAACAAAGACAGACAATTACATCAAGTAACAAAGACATACACATCCACCAAGTATTTTGACATACACTTGCACCAAGTAGCAAAGACATACACTGTCACCCAGGAACACAGGCACACACTGACACCAAGTAACAAAGACACACACTTACACCAAGTAACAAAGACATACACTGATACACAGCAACACAGACACACACTTACACCAAGTGACAAAGACATACACTGACACCAAGTAACAAAGACATACACTGACACCCAGTAACAAAGACATACACTGACACCAAGTCTCAAAGACACACACTGACACCCAGTAACAAAGACATACACTGACACCCAGTAACTAAGACATACAATGACACCAAGTCACAAACACATACACTGACACCAAGTAACAAAGACATACACTTACACCCAGTAACAAAGACATTCATTGATACCCAGTAACACAGACACACACTGACACCCAGTTCGAAAGACAAAAAGACCCCCAGTAACACAGACACTCCCGGACCCCCAGTAACACAGACACACACTTACACCAAGTGACAAAGACATACAATGACACCAAGTAACAAAGACATACACTGATACCCAGTAACACAGACGCACACTTACACCAAGTAACACTGACGTACAGCTGCACCAAGTATTTTGACATACACTTACACCAAGTGGCAAAGACATACACTGACACCCAGTGACAAAGAAATCCACTGACACCAAGTAACAAAGACCTACACTGATACCCAGTAACACAGACGCACACTTACACCAAGTAACAAAGACATACACTTACACCAAGTAACACTGACGTACACCTGCACCAAGTATTTTGACATACACTTACACCAAGTAGCAAAGACATACACTGACACCCAGTGACAAAGAAATCCACTGACACCAAGTAACAAAGACATACACTGACACCCAGGAGCACAGACACACACTGACACCAAGTAACAACGACACACACTGACACCAAGTAACAAAGACACACACTTACACCAAGTATTTTGACATACACTGCCACCAAGTAACAAAGACATACACTGATACACAGTAACACAGACACACACTTACACCAAGTAACAAAGACATACACTGACACAAAGTCACAAAGACACACACTGACACCCAGTAATAAAGACATACACTGACACCAAGTAACAAAGACATACATTGATACCAAGTCACAAAGACATACACTGATACCCAGTAACACAGACACACAGTGACACCAAGTAACAAAGACAAACACTGACACCAAGTAACAAAGGCATACACTTACACCAAGTAACAAAGGCACACACTTACACCAAGTAACAAAGACATACACTTACCTCAAGTATTTTGACATACACTGACACCAAGTCACAAAGACATACACTGATACCCAGTAAAAAAGACATACACTGATACCCAGTAACACAGACGCACACTTACACCAAGTAACACAGACATACACTTACACCAAGTATTTTGAAATACACTTACACCAGGTCACAAAGACACACACTGACACCCAGTAACAAAGACATACACTGACACCAAGTCACAAAGACATACACTGATACCCAGTAAAAAAGACATACACTGATACCCAGTAACACAGACGCACACTTGCACCATGTAACAAAGACATACACTTACACCAAGTAACAAAGACAGACAATTACATCAAGTAACAAAGACATACACATCCACCAAGTATTTTGACATACACTTGCACCAAGTAGCAAAGACATACACTGTCACCCAGGAACACAGACACACACTGACACCAAGTAACAAAGACACACACTTACACCAAGTAACAAAGACATACACTGATACACAGCAACACAGACACACACTTACACCAAGTGACAAAGACATACACTGACACCAAGTAACAAAGACATACACTGACACCCAGTAACAAAGACATACACTGACACAAAGTCTCAAAGACACACACTGACACCCAGTAACAAAGACATACACTGACACCAAGTCTCAAAGACACACACTGACACCAAGTAACAAAGACATACACTGACACCCAGGAACACAGACACACACTGACACCAAGTAACAAAGACACACACTTACACCAAGTAACAAAGACATACACTTACACCAAGTATTTTGACATACACTGCCACCAAGTAACAAAAACACACACTGATACACAGTAACACAGACACACACTGACACCAAGTAACAAAGACACACATTTACACCAAATAACAAAGACATACACTGACAAGAAATAACAAAGTCACACACTTACACCAAGTAACACAGACATACACTGACACCAAGAAACAAAGACAGACAATTACACCAAGTATTTTGACATACACTGACACCAAGTAACAAAGACATACACTGAAACCCAGTAACACAGACACACACTTACACCAAGTAACAAAGACGTACACTGGCACCAAGTCACAAAGACACACACTGACACCCAGTAACAAAGACATACACTGACACCAAGTATCAAAGACATACTCTGATACCCAGTAATACAGACACACACTTGCACCAAGTAACAAAGACATACACTGACACCAAGTCACAAAGACACTCACTGACACCCAGTAACAAATACAGACACTGATACCCAGTAACACAGACGCACACTTACACCAAGTAACAAAGAAATACACTTACACCAAGTAACACAGACATACACTTACACCAAGTATTTTGACCTACACTTACACCAAGTAACAAAGACATACACTGACACCCAGTAACAAAGACATCCACTGACAACAAGTCACAAACACATACACTGACGCCAAGTAACAAAGACATACACTTACACCAAGTAACAAAGACATAAACTGACACCAAGTAACAAAGACATACACTAACACCAAGTATTTTGACATGCACTGCCACCAATTAGCAAAGAAATACACTGATACACAATCACACAGACACACACTTACACCAAGTAACAAAGACATACACTGACACCCAGGAACACAGACACACACTGACACAAAGTAACAAAGAAATACACTTACACCAAGTAACACAGACATACACTGACACCAAGTCATAAAGACACACACTGACACCCAGTAACAAAGACATACACTGACACCAAGTCACAAATACATACACTGATACCCAGTAAAAAAGACATACACTTACAACCAGTAACACAGACGCACACTTACACCAAGGAACAAAGATATACACTTACACGAAGTAACAAAGACACATACTTACACCAAGTAACACAGACATACACTGACACCAATTAACAAAGACATACACGTACACAAAGTAACAAAGACAGACAATCACATCAAATAACAAAGACATACAATTTCACGAAGTATTTTGACATACACTTGCACCAAGTAACAAAGACATACACTGACACCCAGTAACTAAGACACACAATGACACCAAGTCACAAACACATACACTGACACCAAGTAACAAAGACATACACTTACACCCAGTAACAAAGACATACATTGATACCCAGTAACACAGACACACACTGACACCCAGTTAGAAACACAAAAAGACCCCCAGTAACACAGACACTCACGGACCCCCAGTAACACAGACACACACTTACACCAAGTGACAAAGACAAACAATGACACCAAGTAACAAAGACATACACTGATACCCAGTAACACAGACGCACACTTACACCAAGTAACAAAGACATACACTTGCACCAAGTAACACTGACGTACACCTGCACCAAGTATTTTGACATACACTTACACCAAGTAGCAAAGACATACACTGACACCCAGTGACAAAGAAATCCACTGACACCAAGTAACAAAGACATACACTGACACCCAGAAGCACAGACAGACACTGACACCAAGTAACAAAGACACACACTTACACCAAGTAACAAAGACATACACTTACACCAAGTATTTTGACATACACTGCCACCAAGTAACAAAGACATACACTGATACCCAGTAACACAGACACACACTTACACGAAGTAACAAAGACGGACACTGGCACCAAGTCACAAAGACACACACTGACACCCTGTAACAAAGACATACACTGACACCAAGTCACAAAGACATACACTGATACCCAGTAACAAAGACATACACTGATACCCAGTACCACAGACGCTCACTTACACCAAGTAACACAGACATACACTTACACTAAGTATTTTGACATACACTTACACCAAGTTACAAAGACATACACTGACACCCAGTAACAAAGAAATCCACTGACACCAAGTAACAAAGACATACACAGACACCAGGGACACAGACACACACTGACGCCAAGTAACAAAGACACACACTTACACCAAGTAACAAAGACATACACTTGCACCAAGTATTTTGACATACACTGGCACCAAGTAACAAAGACATACACTGACACCAAGTCATAAAGACACACACTGACACCAAGTAACAAAGACAACACTGACACCAAGTCACAAAGACATACACTTACACCAAGTAACAAAGGCACATATTTACACCAAGTAACACAGACATACACTGACACGAAGTAACAAAGACATACACTGACACCAAGTAACAAAGACATACACTTACACCCAGTAACAAATACACACATTGATACCCAGTAACACAGACACACACTGACACCCAGTTAGAGACACACAATGACCCCCAGTAACAAAGACACACACTGACCCCCAGTAACACAGACACACACTTACACCAAGTCACAAATACATACACTGATACCCAGTTAAAAAGACATACACTGATACCCAGTAACACAGACGCACACTTACACCAAGGAACAAAGATATACACTTACACCAAGTAACAAAGACACATACTTACACCAAGAAACACAGACATACACTGACACCAATTAACAAAGACATACACGTACACAAAGTAACAAAGACAGACAATTACATCAAGTAACAAAGACATACAATTTCACGAAGTATTTTGACATACACTTGCACCAAGTAACAAAGACATACACTGACACCCAGTAACTAAGACATACAATGACACCAAGTCACAAACACATACACTGACACCAAGTAACAAAGACATACACTTACACCCAGTAACAAAGACATACATTGATACCCAGTAACACAGACACACACTGACACCCAGTTAGAAACACACAATGACCCCCTGTAACACAGACACACACTGACCCCAGTAACAAAGACACACACTTACACCAAGTAACAAAGACATAAACTGACACCAAGTAACAAAGACATACACTGATACCCAGTAACACAGACGCACAGTTACAGAAAGTAACAAAGACATACAATGACACCAAGTAACAAAGACATACACTGATACCCAGTAACACAGGCGCACACTTACACCAAGTAACAAAGACATGCACTTACACCAAGTAACACTGACTTACAACTACACCAGGTATTTTGACATACACTTACACCAAGTAACAAAGACATACACTGACACCCAGGAACACAGACACACACTGACACCAAGTAAAAAAGACACACACTTACACCAAGTAACAAAGACATACTCTTACACCAAGTATTTTGACATACACTGCCACCAAGTAACAAAGACATACACTGATACCCAGTAACACAGACACACACTTACACCAAGTAACAAAGACATACACTGACACCAAATCACAAAGACACACACTGACACCCAGCAACAAAGACATACACTGACACCAAGTAACAAAGACATACACTGATACCCAGTAACACAGACACACACTTACACCAAGTAACAGACATACACTGACACCAAGTCACAAAGACATACACTGATACCCAGTAATAAATACACACACTGATACCCAGTAACACAGACGCACACTTACAACAAGTAACAAAGACATACACTTAAACCAAGTAACGAAGACACATACTTACACCAAGTAACACAGACATACACTGACACCAAGTAACAAAGACATACACTTACACCAAGTAACAAAGACAGACCCTGACACCAAGTAACTCAGACATACACTGACACCCAGTAACTAAGACATACAATGACACCAAGTCACAAACACATACACTGACACCAATTAACAAAGACATACATTGATTCCCAGTAACACAGACACACACTGACACCCGGTTGGAAACACACAATGACCCCCAGTAACACAGACACACACTGACCCCCGGTAACACAGACACATACTTACACCAAGTCACAAAGACATACACTGATACCCAGTAAAAAAGACATACATTGATACCCAGCAACACAGACACACACTGACACCCAGTCAGAAACACACAATGACCCCCAGTAACACAGACACACACTGACCCCCAGTAACACAGACACACACTTACACCAAGTAACAAAGACATACACTGACACCAAGTAACAAAGACATACACTGATACCCAGTAACACAGACGCACAGTTACACAAAGTAACAAAGACATACAATGACACCAAGTAACAAAGACATACACTGATACACAGTAACACAGACGCACACTTACACCAAGTAACAAAGACATACACTGACACCAAATCACAAAGACACAAACTGACACCCAGTAATAAAGACATACACTGACACCAAGTCACAAAGACATACACTGATACCCAGTAAAAAAGACATACACTGATACCCAGTAACACAGACGCAAACTTACGCCAAGTAACAAAGACATACACTTACAACAAGTAACAAAGACACATACTTACACCAAGTAACACAGACATACACTGACACCAATTAACAAAGACATACACTTACACCAAGTAACAAAGACAGACAATTACATCAAGTAACAAAGACATACACTTGCACCAAGTATTTTGACAAACACTTGCACCAAGTAACAAAGACATACACTGACACCCAGTAACTAAGAAATACAATGACACCAAGACACAAACACATACACTGACACCATGTAACAAAGACATAAACTGACACCCAGTAGCAAAGACATACATTGATACCGAGCAACACAGACACACACTGACACCCAGTTAGAAACACACAATGACCCCCAGTAACACAGACACACACTGACCCCCAGTAACACAGACACACACTTACACCAAGTAACAAAGACATACACTGACACCAAGTAACAAAGACATACACTGATACCCAGTAACACAGACGCACAGTTACACAAAGTAACAAAGACATACAATGACACCAAGTAACAAAGACATACACTGATACACAGTAACACAGACGCACACTTACACCAAGTAACATAGACATACACTGACACCAAATCACAAAGACACAAACTGACACCCAGTAATAAAGACATACACTGACACCAAGTAACAAAGACATACACTGATACCCAGTAACACAGACACATACTTACACCAAGTAACAGACATACACTGACACCAAGTCACAAAGACATACACTGATACCCAGTAATAAAGACACACACTGATACCCAGTAACACAGACGCACACTTACACCAAGTAACAAAGACATACACTTACACCAAGTAACAAAGACACATACTTACACCAAGTAACACAGACATACACTGACACCAAGTAACAAAGACATACACTTACACCAAGTAACAAAGACAGACCCTGACACCAAGTAACAAAGACATACACTTACACCAAGTATTTTGACAAACACTTGCACCAAGCAACACAGACATACACTGACACCCAGTAACTAAGACATACAATGACACCAAGTCACAAACACATACACTGACACCAAGTAACAAAGACATACACTTACATCCAGTAACAAAGACATACATTGATACCCAGTAACACAGACACACACTGACACCCGGTTGGAAACACACAATGACCCCCAGTAACACAGACACACACTGACCCCCGGTAACACAGACACATACTTACACCAAGTCACAAAGACATACAATGATACCCAGTAAAAAAGACATACATTGATACCCAGCAACACAGACACACACTGACACCCAGTCAGAAACACACAATGACCCCCAGTAATACAGACACACACTGACCCCCAGTAACACAGACACACACTTACACCAAGTAACAAAGACATACACTGACACCAAGTAACAAAGACATACACTGATACCCAGTAACACAGACGCACAGTTACACAAAGTAACAAAGACATACAATGACACCAAGTAACAAAGACATACACTGATACACAGTAACACAGACGCACACTTACACCAAGTAACAAAGACATACACTGACACCAAATCACAAAGACACAAACTGACACCCAGTAATAAAGACATACACTGACACCAAGTAACAAAGACATACAGTGATACCCAGTAACTCAGACACACACTTACACCAAGTAACAAAGACATACGCTGACACCAAGTCACAAAGACACACACTGACACCCAGTAACAAAGACATACACTGACACCAAATCACAATGACATACACTGATACCCAGTAAAAAAGACAAACACTGAAACCCAGTAACACAGACGCACACTTACACCAAGTAACACAGACATACACTGACACCAAGTAACAAAGACATACACTTACACCAGTAACAAATACATACATTGATACCCAGTAACACAGACACACACTGACACCCAGTTTGAAACACACAATGACCCCCAGTAACACAGACACACACTGAACCCCAGTAACACAGACACACACTTACACCAAGTAACAAAGACAAACAGTGATACCCAGTAACACAGGCGCACACTTACACCAAGTAACAAAGACATACACTACACCAAGTAACACAGACATACACTTACACTAAGAAACAAAGACATACACTGATACCCAGTAACACAGACACACACTTACACCAAGTAACAAAGACGTACACTGGCACCAAGTCACAAAGACACACACTGATACCCAGTCACAAAGACATACAATGACACCAAGTCACAAAGACATACACTGATACCCAGTAACAAAGACATACACTGATACCCAGTAACACAGACGCACACTTACACCAAGTAACAAAGACATACACTGATACCCAGTAACACAGGCGCACACTTACACCATGTAACAAAGACATACACTGACACGAAGTAACACGGAAATACACTTACACCAATATTTTGACATACACTTACACCAAGTAACAAAGACATACACTGACACCCAGTAACAAAGACATACACTGACACCAAGTAACAAAGACATACACTGACACCCAGGAACACAGACACACACTGACACCAAGTAACAAAGACACACACTTACACAAAGTAACACAGAGATACACTGACACCAAGTAACAAAGACGGACAATTACACCAAGTAACAAAGACATACACTGACACCAAGTATTTTGACATACACTGACCACCAAGTAACAAAGACATACACTGATACCCAGTAACACAGACACACACTTACACCAAGTAACAAAGACGTACACTGGCACCAAGTCACAAAGACACACACTGACACCCACTAACAAAGACATACACTGACACCAAGTCACAAAGACATACGCTGATACGCAGTAACACAGACGCACACTTGCACCAAGCATCAAAGACATACACTTACACCAAGTAACGCAGACATACACTTAATCCAAGTATTTTGACATACACTTACACCAAGTAACAAAGACATACACTGACACCCAGTAACAAAGAAATCCACTGACACCAAGGAACAAAGACATACACTGACACCCAGGAAAACAGACACACACTGACACCAAGTAACAAAGACACACACTTACACCAAGTAACAAAGACATACACTTACACCAAGTATTTTGACATACACTGCCACCAAGTAACAAAGACATACACTGATACCCAGTAACACAGACACACACTTACACAAAGAAACAAAGACATACACTGACACCAAGTCACAAAGACACACACAGACACCCAGTAACAAAGACATACACTGACACCAAGTAACAAAGACATACACTGATACCCAGTAACACAGAAACACACTTACACCAAGTAACAAAGACATACACTGACACCAAGTCACAAAGACACACACTGACACCCAGTAACAAAGACATACACTGACACCAAGTCACAAAGACATACACTGATACCCAGTAAAAAAGACATTCACTGATACCCAGTAACACAGACGCACACTTACACCAAGTAACAAAGACATACACTTACACCAAGTAACAAAGGCAGACAATTACACCAAGTAACAAAGACATATACTTACACCAAGTATTTTGACATACACTTGCACCAAGTAACAAAGACATACACTGACACCCAGTAAGTAAGACATACAATGACACCAAGTCACAAACACATACACTGACACCAAGTAACAAAGACATACACTTACACCCAGTAACAAAGACAAACATTGATACCCAGTAACACAGAAACACATGACACCCAGTTAGAAACACACAATGACTCCCAGTAACACAGACACACACTGACTCCCAGTAACACAGACACACACTTACACCAAGTAACAAAGACATACACTTACACCAAGTAACAAAGACATCCACTGACACCCAGGAACACAGACACACACTGACACCAAGTAACAAAGACAGACAATTACACCAAGTAACAAAGACATACACTTACACCAAGTATTTTGACATACACTGACACCAAGTAACAAAGACATACACTGATACCCAGTAACACAAACACACACTTACACCAAGTAACAAAGACGTACACTGGCACCAAGTCACAAAGACACACAATGACACCCAGTAACAAAGACATACACTGACAGCAAGTCACAAAGACATACACTGATACCCAGTGATACAGACACACACTTACACCAAGTAACAAAGACATACACTGACACCAAGTCACAAAGACACACACTGACACCCAGTAACAAAGACATACACTGACACCAAGTCACAAAGACATACACTGATACCCAGTAACAAAGACATACACTGATACCCAGTACCACAGACGCACACTTACACCAAGTAACAGAGACAGACATTACAACAAGTAACAAAGACATCCACTGACACCCAGGAACACAGACACACACTGACACCAAGTAACAAAGACAGACAATTACACCAAGTAACAAAGACATACACTTACACCAAGTATTTTGACATACACTGACACCAAGTAACAAAGACATACACTGATACCCAGTAACACAAACACACACTTACACCAAGTAACAAAGACGTACACTGGCACCAAGTCACAAAGACACACAATGACACCCAGTAACAAAGACATACACTGACAGCAAGTCACAAAGACATACACTGATACCCAGTGATACAGACACACACTTACACCAAGTAACAAAGACATACACTGACACCAAGTCACAAAGACACACACTGACACCCAGTAACAAAGACATACACTGACACCAAGTCACAAAGACATACACTGAAACCCAGTAACAAAGACATACACTGATACCCAGTACCACAGACGCACACTTACACCAAGTAACAGAGACAGACATTACAACAAGTAACAAAGACATACACTTACACCAAGAATTTTGACATACACTGACACCAAGTATCAAAGACATACACTGATACCCAGTAACACAGACACACTGACACCCAGTAACAAAGACATACACTGACACCAAGTAACAAAGACATACACTTACACCAATTAACACAGACACACACTTACACCAAGTAACAATGACATACACTGACACCACGTCACAAAGACAGACACTGACACCCAGTAACAAAGACATACACTGACACCAACTCACAAAGACATACACTGATACCCAGTAAAAAAGACATACACTGATACCCAGTAACACAGACGCACACTTACACCAAGTAACAAAGACATACACTTACACCAAGTAACAAAGACACATACTTACACCAAGTAACACAGACATACACTGACACCAAGTAACAAAGACATACACTTACACCAAGTAACAAAGACAGACAATTACACCAAGTAACAAAGACATACACTTACACCAAGTATTTTGACATACACTTGCACCAAGTAACAAAGACATACGCTGACACCAAGTAACAAAGACATACACTGATACCCAGTAACACAGACACACACAGACACCAAGTAACAAAGACATACACTGATACCCAGTAACACGGACACACACTTACACCAAGTAACACAGACATACATTGACACCAAGTAACAAAGACATACACTGATACCCAGTGACACAGGCACACACTGGGGGGTGGGGGGGTGCGGGGCACATTGGCGCAGGCGTTAGCACCGCAGCCTCACAGCTCCAGGGACCCGGGTTCGATTCTGGGTACTGCCTGTGCGGTGTTTTCAAGTTCTCCCTGTGCCAGCGTGAGTTTCCTCCTGGAGCTCCGGTTTCCTCCCACATGCCAAAGACTTGCAGGTTGATAGGTTAATTGGCCATCATAAATTGCCCCTAGTATAGGTAGGTGGTAGGGAAATATATAGGGATAGGTGGGGATGTGATCGGAATACGAAATTAGTGTAGGATTAGCATAAATGGGTGGTTGATGGTCGGCACAGACTCGGTGGGCCGAAGGGTCTGTTTAAGTGCTGTATCTCCAAACTAAACTAAGTGCTGACACCTAGTGTCACAGACAAACACTGACAGCCAGTAACACAAACATACACACACTGACACCCAGTAACACAGAGAACCACTGATACACAGTAACAAAGACATACACTGACACCAAGTAACACAGACACACACTGACACCCAGTAACAAAGACATACACTGACACCAAGTAACAAAGACATACATTGATACCAAGTCAAAAAGACATACACTGATACCCAGTAACACAGACACACAGTGACACCAAATAACAAAGACATACACTGACACCAAGTAACAAAGGCATACACTTACACCAAGTAACAAAGACAGACAATTACACCAAGTAACAAAGACATACACTTACACCAAGTATTTTGACATACACTGACACCAAGTAACAAACACATACACTGACACCAAGTCACAAAGACACACACTGACACCCAGTAACAAAGACATACGCTGACACCAAGTCATAAAGTCATACACTGATACCCAGTAACACAGACACACACTTACACCAAGTAACAAAGACAGATCCTGATACCCAGTAGCACAGACACACACTTACACCATGTAACAAAGACATACACTGACACCAGGTTACAAAGACATACACTGACACCCAGTAACACAGACACACACGGACACCAAGTAACAAAGACTCACACTTACACCAAGTAACACAGACACAGACTGACACCCAGTAACACAGACACACACTTACACCAAGTAACAAAGACATACACTGACACCAAGGAACAAAGACATACACTTACACCAAGTGACAAAGACATACACTGACACCAGTTAACAAAGACATACACTGATACCCAGTAACACAGACACACACTTACACCAGGTAACAAAGACATACACTGATACCCAGTAACACAGATACACACTTACACAATGTAACACAGACATACACTTACACCAAGTAACAAAGACATACACAGACACCAAATGACAAAGACATACACTTACACCAAGTAACAAAGACATACACTGACACCAAGTAACAAAGACATACACTGATACCCAGTAACACAGACACACACTTACACCATGTAACACAGACATACGCTTACACCAAGTAACAAAGACACACACTTACACCAAGTAACACAGACATACACTGACACTAGGTAACAAAGACATACACTGACACCAGGTAACAAAGACAGACAATTACACCAAGTAACAAAGACATACACTTACACCAAGTATTTTGACATACACTGACACCATGGACCAAAGACATACACTGATACCCAGTAACACAGACATACACTTACATCAAGTAACAAAGACATACACTGACACCAAGTCACAAAGACACACACTGACACCCAGTAACAAAGACATACACTGACACCAAGTAACACAGACATACACTGACACCAAGTAACAAAGACATACAATGACACCCAGTAACACAGACACACACTTGCACCAAGTAACACAGACATACTCTGACACCAAGTAACAAAGACATACACTGATACCCAGTAACAGAGGCACACAGTGGGGAGGGGTGGGGGGGCGGGGGGCACTTTGGCGCGGTGGTTCGCACCGCAGCCTCACAGCTCCAGGGACCCGGGTTCAATTCTGGGTACTGCCTGTGCAGTGTTTGCAAGTTCTCCCTGTTTCTGCGTGAGTTTCCTCCGGGTGCTCCGGTTTCCTCCCACATGACAAAGACTTGCAGGTTGATAGGTTAATTGGCCATCATAAATTGCCCCTAGTATAGGAAGGTGGTAGGGAAATATATAGGGACAGGTGGGGATGTGATAGAAATACGGGATTAGTGTAGGATTAGTATAAATGTGTGGTTGATGGTCGGCACAGACTCGGTGGGCCGAAGGGCCTGTTTAAGTGCTGTATCTCTAAACTAAACT